>NC_034015.1:5908961-6044836 GCF_000346465.2 Prunus persica
GCAATCCTGCCTGGGATGTTGCCCTCAGGCTGCGTGACGTCAGCGCCTAATTTTTTTTTTAAAATTACTGTTGGTGCGTGGAATACAAGCGCCAACAGTAAAAAAAATTTAAAAATCAACCGCTGACATCAGCGCTGACCCACCAGCCCACATAGCCCAACGGTTATAAGGCCCCGTTTGGGATTGCTTTTTTTGGCCAAAAATCTACTTTACTTTAAAGTTAAGCAGTTTAAGATGTTTGGTAAAAATAAAATATTCTGATTATTTTAAAAGCAGTGGCCTTTTGACAGCAGGTTTTAAAAGCAAGCTCTTGGTTGCTTTTCAAAGCTGCTTTCAAAAGAAGCAGAGATGAACATTTAAGGAAATTTTTTAATTCCCAAAATACTATCATTCATTTTAAAAAATGACACCACCTCCACTTCCACATCCAACTCCATCATTTGCACTACCACATTCACTACCTCCACAACCACCGCCACCACCACAACCACCACCTCCACCTTTACCTCCTCCTCCACCACCACCACCACTTCCACATCAACCACCACCTCCATGTTGCCACTGCCACCACCACCACCATCTTCACCTCCACAATCGCCATCCCCACCACCACCACTACCACAACCACCAACCCACCTTCATCACCACCACCACCTTCACTCTATCACTATTACTAGCACCACATGATTAGTACATAACACTTTCAACATTATGTCTATTTTAGTCATTATTTACAGTTACAACAATTTTATATTAAAATTTATCAAACAGTTTTGACACTGCTTTTTGTACTAACAACACTTTAAAAATATTGTTTATCAAACATGGAGTTGCTTTACTTTATAGCAAATTATTTTCAAAGCACAGCGGAAACAACATTTTTTAAAAGTGACAACAATCCCACACTAGGCCTAAGCCACATGCGCCAACAGTAAATTTTTTTTGAAAATCAGTCGCTGACCCACCAGCCCACATAGTCCAACGGTTATAAGCCACGTGACTTCTCCTGGAGCCTCCGATCAAAAAATCTTGCCCAATCCAACGGTTGTCCAATTTTTAGCTTAAAAAATTGAAAAATATATCAAAATTTTTTAAAATAAAAAATAAAAAAATAATGGAAATTTTTTCTCTAAATACCTACCAATATTATTAACTTTTCACACCAAATCTTCATACAAATTTATCTCATTCCAATATTTTTCACTTTCCACACCAAATTTTCAACTACAAAATTTCATTTATGCAAAAATATAAATGGCCTCTTCCATTGAAGCCGGAGGGTCGTGGACAAACGTTCGAAGAGGTCAAAATCTTGGCGATGAGGTAAAAAAAAATAAAAATTGTCGTTTTATTCAATTTAATGTCATATATATTGTTGAGGCCCAAAAATCCAAGGGGCTAAGCCCAAGTTGACTATTGGCCCAATAGGGACAAGTAAACGCAAGAGAATTTAGGGAACGAATTAATACGAGCTACGGGCCACATGCCACGCCAAACAAGCACGTGCGGGAAGACCAAAAACATGCTAAAAACATGCTCACTCCTATTGAACCCGGCTATATCCTATGATGATAGGATAAAAATCCAAGCACAAGCATAGGTGTCGGAACCGCCATGCCAACACCAAGATGTGCTACAAGCTTAGGTGGGCCCAAGCCACCAAAATTACCCGGGGCTTGCTTGAACGGGTTGTGGTATGGATGGCAACGGGCTTTCATAGGACCCATTGACGAGCCAAGGAAATGGTAGTTTCGGGTCACTTGGGGGGCCCAAAACTCAAGCCTATTTCTTCGGCCCGAAATACATGGGTTAGCATAAGAGAAGAGAGAGCATGACCCAATACCTTAGAAAAAAAGTGCAAAGCCTGTTAGAGAAGGCTAGGACAATTAGAAGGCCTAAACGTGCTGTTAAAGTGCAATAGGCAAGCTGCTTCCGGCAGCTTGACGAAAAGCCTAGCAGACTGACCCAGAATGACATATCACCAATTCAAAGCCTAGGAAAGAAAAGCCCAGCCCAAACTCTTTGTAAAATATCTGGCCAAGCACGTTTTGTCCCTATCCAAGAGAGTCAACAGCAACCATCTCAAAAACCAGAGGAAATCCACACGAGCAAGAGGTTTACCCGTTGAGTAAAATGTAGCTCCTTTCCCTCCCATTGTTCTGGCAGCTTGCATAGGAAAGATCGAGAGAAAAGCAAGCGGCTCTTCACCTCTATGAAGAAGGGCCAGCAAAACCGAGACCTTGGAACCACAAATGGGTTCCTTACCCATGTGTCTTGGGCGGACGGGATTCATCAAAGAAGACGAAGTGGGGGCAAACAATGGAAAGATGGAGGGAAGTATGACGGAATTAGAACCCTTAGTGGCTATAAAAAGGAGCACTTCTGCTACCCAGAGAAACCAACCCATTTCCAGAGCTCGACCAAGCATTGTCAAGCAGCTGGAAAATCTACTCAAGCCATCCCATCTCCTCCTCCATTCGTTTTCTTCCTCCATTAGGAAGGAAATCAGCCAAATCTTCCTTTGCTTGCTCTAAACCTCCATCCTCCATAGGAAAATTCATCTCTCTCTCTCAAAATTGCTAAACCTGTGAAAGCCTAGCTCCCATGCCACATGCTCTCCAAGCCAAGCTCTTCTATAAAATTGGTCAAGTTTGTTTAGGCTATCAGTGAAGGAAGCCTGAGAGTGTTTTCGTAACAGTTTCATCAGACTCTGTGAAAAACACTCTTCCAGGCGCTTGGTGTCGAACCCAGGCACTTGGGGAATTTTGCTCACTTCTCTTCTTACGGTAGCCCAAGCCCATTCGTCAGGCTGCTGGAACAAAAAAGCCCCAACATAAATTGGCGACTTCACTGGGGACCAAGCTGCCATTTTTTCGCTAATGCCTCCAAAAAAGAAGACTAGGAGCAATACCATGGCCTCTCAAGACGGATCTGACCACGGTGATTCCGAATCACGACAAAATGCCTCTTTTAGGCAGCAAGAACGTGCAAGTGAGGGAGCTTTTACCCTCACAGACCTTATTGCGGCTATGCAGGCTATGGGCGAAACCCAAAGAGAAATGATGGACACCATCAAAGAGCTAAGGAATGCTGTTCCTAAGCCAAACGAAGAAAATACCCGACATCCACAGGAGGAATCTGCTGCTGCCGGAAAAGACTCTGAACAAAAGGGACCATCTTTTGTTACCCAGGAGGATGTCGTTGCTATGCTGGAAAAGGAACTCAGTCGAAGCCAAGAGGACTGGAAATACATTCCTCAGCCACCTTACCCATCAAGCTTACTCCAGCAGCCTTACCCCAAAGGCTACGAAACACCAAACTTCGTCCTTTTCGATGGAAGGAAGGGGAGCCCAAAGGAGCATGTTAGTCGTTTCATCGATGCCTTAGGACCACATGCTGGTGATTATAATCTCCGACTGCGAGAGTTTTCAAAAAGTCTTACTGATCGGGCCTATACCTGGTATACGACGTTGGCGCCAGGCTCTATTCGTTCTTGGGACGATCTGGCAGGCAGGTTCTGTAAAAAATACTTTCAGCACGAGGAAAGAGTCACCACCACCCAGCTCAACAATACCCGCCAGAAGCATGGTGAAGATCCTGTGGACTTTGTACGAAGGTTTCGAGATCTGGCCCTAGATTGCTATGATGAAAAGGACGAAGAGGCACTTGTCGAAATCTGCATCAGCAACATTGTAGCAGATTATAGAGTGTACCTAGAAAACATTGGCATCAGTCAATTTTCTAGGTTGTTGGAAGCAGTAAGAAAAACAAGCATGTCTGTCAAACCGATGAGACAAAGGACTTGGAGGAATGAGAAGAAGGAGGCGTACCAAACGCTAGCTGTAAATGACAAGCCATCCAACGACTACAGCGCACGCAAAAGAAAGGACCGAGAGACGTACCCGCCACTGCCATGCAAAGATGAGGAGTTTCATGCCATCCTGGACACGATGATCGCTGATGGCGCAATCAAACCTCTCAGGCCCTACAAAGTCCCCACCCGAGAAGAAAAGAATGATCCTAGGTACTGTCGCTACCATCAATTCGTGGGACATCCAACTACTGCCTGTCAGAGTCTAAGAAGGATTTTACATGCTAAAATACATGAAGGAGTCCTTGAGCTCCCTTCTAGGAAGCAAACAATTGATGAGGACCCCTTGCCGAAACGAAGGGGCAAAGAGGTAGCTGCTGTCATTACATATTCCGAGGATTTACTCGATGATGATGAATTGTGCCACCCATGGAGGAATGACCCGAAGCCGCCGGAAGCTATGTGGGAACCTTGCGGGAACATGGAGAAGGTGTACTGGTGCAAATATTCGAAGCCGTCAAGTTATAACACGCCATGGCCGCTCGCTGATGGATGGGATGACGACTCAAGTAATCAGATGTTTGTTCAAGACATGCCGGAAGATTGCTACTCGGGGGCTTCATTGGGACAGCAGGAAATAGCTGCCGTAACATTTCACAATGTTACAGAGGCTGAAGCAAGCGTGTTGGGACGTTACCTAAGTCTGAAACAGGGGCCCACAGCTTCACAGTCCCTCCAAAGAAACCCAAAGTTCAAGTCACTCTTTGACCAACTTGGCTTTGGGCCTCAAGCAAGAGAAGCAGCTGCTGTAGCTCTCATGAGCATCTCTGCGGCATCTGACCCTCATTGCTTCACAGTTCAACCACAAAGTTCATTTTTGGGAAATGACAATGCTATCATCTTCACAGACGAGGATATGGAAGTTCCTTACCCGGACCACAGGAGGCCGCTTTATTTGGAGGGGCAGATCAACGATGTGTTTATAAGGAGAGCCTTGGTAGACACAGGTTCCTCTGTCAATATTTTACCCCTATCTATGCTTACAGCAGCTGGCATTCCGCTAACTAAGATCGTGGAATCTCAAACAAGCATCAGCGGTTTCGGGAATAAAAGTGAAGTCACGGTCGGGTATATGCAAGTAAATCTGAAGGTGGGACCAATTCGGTCACTTACAAAATTCTATGTCGTGGATGTGGATGTGGCTTATCATGCGTTGCTTGGAAGACCATGGCTCAATAAACATAAGCTTGTGGTCTCTACTTACCATCAATGCGTGAAAGGAAGAATTGGGCTGAGACCAGTACGCATACCCGGAAATCAAGCACCGTTCAATAAAGATGAAGCCCACTATTCCGAGGCAGAATTTTATACTGAATGCACAGGTACTGAAAGCAACCCATCAAAGAATTTCGGGACGTACCTCCCTTCTTGGACAGAAATTCGTGATTTAAGTAATGAAGAACTCATCACCGTCATCAACCGAGGAAGAAAGAGACACTCGGAAGCTAACAATCATGCCTATGATCATCCCCGGTGCTCAAAAGTAACGCTCCCCGATGGGTGCACCGTGTACCGCTTATGACGGGATTGGGGGCTTAACTGTGTCTTACGGGAAAGCCCCGAGTATGGAGGAGAAGCGATGCAAACCAACGACTGCAAAGATTCAGATGACAAGGCACCTTCACCTTGTGCCTTCCAAGAGCCAATGGTTGCTCCCAAGCACATGCAAGATGGCTCAATGGCAGTAACTGAGCAATTGGAGACAATTGACTTAAGTGATGATCCTGCCGTCCAAAGACCCATTTCCATCGGCATCCATTTAACAAAGGAGGAGAAGGAAGTTTTGGTGCCTTTGTTAAAGGAGTTTCGAGATGTGTTCGCTTGGAGCTACGAAGAAATGCCCGGCCTTGATCCAAAGTTGGTGAGTCACACGTTGAATATTGAGCTGGGTACCAAACCTGTCGTACAGCCCAGAAGGAATTTTCATCCTGAGGTTGAAAAGCAAATCAAGGTGGAAATCGAAAAACTATTAGCTGCTGGATTCATCAAGCCCATCAAGCACCCCACGTGGCTAGCAAATATCGTTCCCGTGAAAAAGAAGACCGAGGTCATTAGAATATGTACAGACTACCGAGACCTCAATCGAGCTTGCCCAAAAGATGAGTTTCCGCTGCCCAACATGGATATATTGATCGATTCAATCTCGGGTCAAGGCATGCTGTCCTTTATGGATGGATTCAGTGGATACAATCAGATCAAAATGTCGCCCAAGGATGCTGAAAGGACAGCCTTTCGAACGCCGTATGGGAATTTCTATTACACGGTCATGCCATTTGGTCTCAAAAATGCGGGTGCCACCTACCAAAGAGCCATGACGGCAGTATTTCATGATATGATGGGAAAAGAGGTGGAGGACTATGTGGATGACCTTGTGGTGAAATCTAAAACCAGACTGGGTCATCATGAGGTTTTAAGGAAGGTGCTGGAAAGGTGCCGGCTATACGGGCTGAAAATGAATCTGAAGAAGTGTGCGTTTGGAGTATCATCCGGTAAATTCTTGGGGTTTCAGGTGCACCAACGCGGCATAGATGTGGATCCCGAAAAGACTAGGGCCCTAAAATCCTTGTCGCCACCAAGGAACCCGAAGGAATTGAAAAGTTTCATGGGGAGGCTGTCGTACATTCGACGCTTTATTCCAGGGCTTGCTGCTATGATGAGCATCTTCACCCCTTTGCTCAAAAAGGGCTAATCGTACATATGGAGCAAAGAATGCCAGGAGGCTTACCAGCAAGTGCAGCAACTGATAGCCAGGCTACCCACAATGAGGGCACCTATCCCGGGACTTCCACTCAAGCTTTACTTAGCTGCGACAAATACCGCGGTTGGAGCTTTGCTTGCCCAGGATAGTCATGAGGGGGAAGAAAGCCCCATTTACTATGTAAGCAGACAATTGAAGGGAGCTGAGACAAGGTACCCGAAGACAGAACTATTATGCCTTGCTCTTGTTTATGCTGCGCAGCGATTGCGACCTTACTTTCTTGCTCACAAGCTGCAGCTTATAGTAAAATCCGACCCTGTGAGATACTTGCTCACAAGATCAGTGCTATCAGGACGCCTTGCACGCTGGTTGCTGCAATTGTCTGAGTTTGATATTGTATGTACGACCTCGAAGTCTATTAGGGGACAGGCTGTGATTGATATGTTAGCCCTATTCCCCGAAGTAGAGGAGTCTACTCTGTCCGAAGAAGTATTAGGAGAACTGCCGGAAGTAGTTGCCACTGTTGTAGAAGAAGCGTCATGGACCCTCTACTTTGATGGATCCTCTACAACCAACGGTGGAGGAGCAGGGGTAGTGATTATCAATCCTGAAGGGCAGGCCACAGCTCTCTCATTCAAACTAGATTTCCCATGCACAAATAATGTCGCAGAGTATGAAGCTTTTATCATAGGATTGTCTACGGCAAGGGAAATGGGTGCAGAAAGAGTGAAGGTCATTGGAGATTCAAATCTGGTATTGAGCCAATTGCAAGGGAGCTTTGCTGTGAAAGAAGCGACTTTGGCACCCTATCGTACAGCTGCTGAAAGGCTCATTAATTCCTTTAAGCAGGTTGTGATGGAACACATTCCGGGAGTCACTAATAGGTATGCAGATGCTTTGGCTACACTGGGGTCAAAACTCTCATACGTGTAGGAGCAGCCTAATATTACTGTGGTGAGGAGAGAGACGCCAGTAGTAGAGGCAATGGTCCAGGAGGAGCTGCTGGAAGAAGATGACTGGAGAAAGCCGTTAAGAAAAGAATTCAGTGGAGAAAGCAGCATTAAGGACTTGAAAGACTATGTGCTCATCTTTGGGGAACTCTATAGACGCCTTCCAGGCGGTGTTTTGACTAGATGCGTGGGAATGGTAGAGGCGAGAAGAAGGTTGCAGGAGGTACACGATGCCACCTGCAGTTTGGAACCAGTGACCAGTTTGTATCGGCGCCTGCAGCGTAAGGGTTATTATTGGCCAGAAATGAGGAAACAAGCAGCCGATGTTCAGGCCAATTGTCCCAAATGTTCTACGGTACCCACTACCGAGGAGGCTTTTACTGTGTCACTGGCGGAAGATTGGAGGGCCCCATATCTAGCATTTTTCGTTGAAGGAGCTTTGCCAACCAATTCCAAGCTCGCTTATAAGCTCAAGAAGACGGTAAAAAGATATTTCATGGATGGAGCGACTCTTTGCAGGAAGGGATTTAATGGTGAACCACTACGATGCTTGGAAAGGTCGGAGGCTCATCAAGTCATGCAAGAGATACATGCTGGAGAATGTGGAGAACATCAAGGGATGAAGAGGCTTTATCGGCAGCTGCTGAGTTTCGGATACTATTGGCCTACTATGAAGAAAGATGCACATGACTTTGTTAAGAAATGCCACACATGCCAGGTCCATGCTAATTTAAGCCATAAACCTCCAACACTGTTACAGGATATGCGCACCCCTTGGCCTTTTCATACATGGGGGCTTGATTTGATTGGGACAATCCATCCTCCTTCCGAAGGTTACATATGGATTCTTACAGCTACAGAATATTTCACGAAATGGGTCGAGGCAATTCCTCTTCGAAAAGCCACAGGGGCTGCTGTCTCGAATTTCATTCGAGAATACATCGTGTGCAGATTTGGAATTCCATACAAAATGGTTACCGATAATGGCACGCCTTTTGTCAACAAACAGGTAAGCTCAACACTCAATGGTTACGGTATCAAGCACCGTCGCTCCACACCTTACTACCCACAAGGAAATGGTCAAGCAGAGGCTACCAACAAGACAATATTGAGAATTCTGAGCAAGATGGTATATGAGTATAAGGGGAATTGGAGCATTCATCTGCCGGACGCTTTGTGGGCTTACCGTACCTCACCAAGGGGTGCTACCGGTTTTTTGCCTTACTCACTCGTATATGGGTCTGATGCCATCTCACCTGTGGAAATCACCATCCCCACGGCTAGAGTGTCGGCTGTCAATGATCTTGAATGGGATGCAAAATCATGCTCGGATTGGCGTGTGTTAGACCTCGAAGCAGTGGATGAAAGGAGGATGGAAGCCGAAAGGAAAATGGCACTTTATCACAGGACTACTGCCCAAGCATACAACAGGACCGTTAAGCCTCAAGCTTTCAAGCAAGGAGATCTCATGCTAAAAGTTGTCGAGCATGTGAAAAGACAGATATCGGGACCTTCCAAGTTTGCCCCGCAATGGGAGGGTCCATTCGCAGTCAAAGAAGTACACAGCAGTGGCTATTACCACTTGATCTCTGTCAAGGAAGGCACGCTAACGAATCCCATCAATGGAAAATGGCTCAAGCCCTACTATTGCTAAGAAGGAATAGTATTTTTATCGTTATATCATCGTATTTATCCCCTCATGCCCTCCTTCTATATCCCTAACTCTCGCTTGGGAAGTTTTTGGTAACATGTACCATTGTGGTGACATGAAAGCTGAAATGAAAATGAAGGAGTATTTTGAAAAAAAAAAAGAAAATTGCCTTTATATATTCATGGTAGTTTTTTTTTTTTTAAAAAAAATATACATATATATACATATATAAATATTATTTAGCAGAGCACATGCCAAGCCAAAGCCATTTGTATGGGATCCTAAGCCACTAGCAGACCTCATGCTTTATCAACAAAAAAATATACGCCAAGCTAATTAGCATAAATAAGCATTGAAGCTTCGAGCATGGATCATGCCAAAATTATGGCAGTATCTACCTTATATTAAGACCCAACATGCGGGAAATCTCAAGTGAAAAGTTTCAACCAAGCACTGCATATAATACCAAATAGAAAAGTTACAATGTGTTTGACAAAAAAAGGGAGGACATGGTTTCCAGCAGTCAGCACATAACAACACTGCAGTGCCAAGCTGTCACAATGCAAATTTTACAAGCCTAAATTCGAGCAAGTTATACAAGCCTAGAGGTAATGTGTTGTTAAGTCTTGAAGGAGATCTCGAAATGTGTCGCGCTAACTGATCCTATACCAAAGCAAAATGTAACCTGCAAAACCAAGAAGAGTGCCGAAAGAGAGTAAGTTGATTTTAAAGGCAGGGTGAAGTAAAGAAGGATGTAAGGTCACAAACCTCAAAAGGTGTCAAGGGTGGCTAGAAGGGAATGGAGGAGGCCTTCTGAGAAGACCTTGTCACTGCTTCTATTATGCAACCAGCACTGTCGGAAGAAACATCTTGAGCAAGAAGAAGGGCACGCAACTCCCTGTGTTGGTTTTCCAGTTCACGCTGCTTGAGAATCAAGGCCTCTATCGCTGCCCTTATGTCTTCAGAACCAGAAAATGACTCCATGCTATGGATAGCTCTTTCCCCGAACACGGCACGTGCTAGGTCCTTTACCAGATTCAGAAGAAATTCTATCCGGAAGCCGAGGGTCAGGGCTTCACAGATTGCGTCCCGCCAGCAAAGAAGCCGATGGTCTGTAATGTCTAGCAGCTGCATAGTATCCATGCCATGGAGCACTAAGCCAAGGGTCCGGAAGGCGGCACTCCGTAAAAAAGAAGACGTGATGCCTGTGATGTCCATAAGATCTCCGTACTTGTCCATGAATCTTCCTAAAACCGCCACTGTTTCAGGATAAACAAGAGCTCCCCGAAAGGGTGCATAGCCGTTAAATTGATGACAAAGCGGCAGGAGCTCATCTGCAGAACGAAGAATCTGGGCACCCCCATCGAAAAAGGCCATGAATGTAGTGAAGGAGTTCTCCCATTCCGACCAAGACGCGCTAAAAGAAGCATGCTCAGCGACAGTAATGCTGGCCTGGGCACCCTCGGTAACACCTGTGTCATTAGGTGAAGGTGCTGGAAGGAGTGCTAAGGGGCCAGGCTCTGGTACTCGAAGGATCGGCTGAATGTGGGATGGAGTAGGCAACGCCCCGTGGAAGGCAAAAGTGTTGCTCCGGAGAGCTGCTGGAAAGGCTGGAGGAATTGTAGGCTCAAGGTCTCTTCGAAGGAAGTGTTGGAAGATAGGAGGCAAGGGGCTGGTGATTCGAAATGCGGGAGTCTCATCTCGTGGACTTGTCGGCAAAGGCAACTCAGCAAGAGCTGCCTCAATCAGTGTGTCAAATGTATCGGAAGAAGAAGGCACCACAGGCACAATCGCCATCTCCTGAATAACGTCCCTAGCCTGCGACTAAAAAAAAAAGAGAAGAAGGAAAAAGAATGTATGCATGCGTCAGAATCAGCATGAGATGATTGACAAATTATACGCAACAGCAAAAGAAAGGAGAACCAGTTCTAGGGTAGACCAAGTACCTGCTCAACACTGACAGGGTGCATGCTGCTACCAGCAGGGCCGGTAAGAGGAACCAGGCTATCTTGTTCCTCTTGACGGTCGTCAAAATGCACGGACCCACCTTCGTCCAGATCATTGTTGCCCTCCCTGTCAGAATCCTCGCGCATGTCACTCACGGCGTCAATATTCTCTTGCTCTGGAGTACTAGCCTCCGACTCAGCAGTATCGCTGTCATCATCAATCGTCACCACTGTTCTGGTCCCGGAAGCCTCACTGCCGCTTGCACGAGCTCCGGAAAATCTTGCCTGCAAAACGCGCATGCTGCGACGTTTCGGAGCTGCTTGTGGAGACACGGAGGATGTGCTACTTCTCTTCCTCTTTGGCGTAGTACCCATTTTCCCTAATATATATATATATATACGTAAATATATGTAGTTGAAGGAAAATAATAAATAAATAAAACAAAACAAAGGAAGGAAGTGGCACTCACTGCAAAAAGGGGGCGTTTCCAGCACCCTGTCAGTACGACTCTGGCTCTCAGAGGCAGTGGGCCTCGCAGGGCGCGAACGTTCTGGAGGAGTAGCCTCTCTAGTTCGGGGTGGACCACTTGGTGCAACTTTCGGGATAAACTTTCTAGGCTTGCCAGCAGCTTGCTTCTTCCCTGCACTTTGTTTTTCCACCTGTTTCCCTTCGCTAGATGTTGGTGCTGCGACTTTCCCAGAACTATGAGGGCTCTGTGTTCCCGATTTTGGCTTCACTTTGGAGAATTCCCCAACGATGTCACCACTCTTAGAGATAAAAGGGAGGTTGCGTTTTTGGCTCAGAGGGATGGCATTCTCCTCCGTGATTAAGCCTGCGAGGCGCGCGGTTGTGGGGGGCAGTCTATCCCCAGGAAAGGATTGGAACTCGCGGAAAGAAGCAAGGCAGCGGTTCCAGTAGGATTGGTAACCTCGTGAGAAGCCACCAATTCTCCCCTTGCTGGCTAAAACAAGAGGCCTGCAGCTGTTTGGTATGTGGCCATTGCTCCAGAAGGTGCTGTGTAGTGCGAAGGGATCATCATGGTTAGGATTACCCGGTACTTCTTGATCGAGTTCAAACTGTCGCCTAACTCGATGTGGCGAATAGGATACCGAAATTTCTGAACGGCTGTCTCCAAGAGTAGGTAATGGGATGGGGGCAATGTTCAACAAGGCATACTTTCTGAATTGGCCACCATGCGATACTGCTGCTGGAACTTCGATGGTATCATTGACGTCAGCATAAAAGGGCACGAAGGTGAAGGTCTCTGCTGAGGTGCCGTAAGGGCGAAAAACGAAGTTCTCAATATTGTCCATCAGTGATAAGAAGTCTTGACCTTTCTGCTGCATCCTTTTGAACCATCTGCAAACCAAAGGCAGATTGTCTGGCATAAAGGAACCATTGCCCCAGTCAGCCAATTTCAGGGCATGTGAGTGCGGGAGTGAATATACGTCCAGTCCTTTGAGACGCTCCCATAGAAACACCTGCAGAAAGCCAGAATTCAAAAGGGTCTCCACACCCATGGTTCCGGACGCGTTCTTCTCTAAGAGCTGAGTCCGATCAAGCAGTCGGTATAAATGACCCAAGAACATGGGGGCTAAAGGGATTGTATCACCCCGAGCTATAGCCAGAGCCAAGGGAAACACACGCTCATGCATGCTATCTTGGGAGAAATCACAAAGCACGAACCGCCCAAGCCATAATGCTATGAATGCAGCCAATCGATGAGAGCCTTGTCTGTTTGCATCACCAAAGTATTGTATCCAATTACTGAACCGTAATGAGGTGCTGGGAGAAGTGGGGGCACCTCTCTGTAAAACTGCAAGCTTGTCTACTTCTTTCGGGGTAAGGGCAATGTTGAAGGGGTTTCGGTTGCCACAAACCGGAAGGCGGGAAATATTCGCTACATCTTCTAAGGTAGGAGTAAATTCTCCCCATGGACATATGAAGGTATGGGTCGCAGCACTCCACCTCCGGACCACGTGGCGAAGCATCTTTGCTTCGATGTGAATGTCCCACAGTTTGGAGAGAAAGATAGCATCTAAGACCTGTGCTCTGCGCAAAATATTGCATGTGGAGGGATCCCGCAGCTCGCGGTCAACCCATTCGGACCAACTTTTGCTGATGCTACAAGGAAATTGGAAAAATAGGGGAACTGCTGGAAACAGGCCCTTCTCGATGCAGCACCTAGAAATGGAGGCAGGTTCGATCACAGGGGCAGAGTCAGGTGCTGGTTCATTACCAACAACGGCAGTCTCACGGGCATCTTCGAGCAGCAGAAGGGGGCCTCCTGGTTTGAGACCATCATCCACAGAATAGTGGTGGTCCAGCATAATTGGTGGGAGGATGGCTGCCATGGCAAGGCTAATAGGGTCACAGATACCTGCAAAAAAAAAAGGAGAAAGGAATAAGAAAATAGTCATAATAATATATAGGTTCCAGCACCTTCACGATCGTTGGGCATACATACATCTACGGATTTCATGCCAAGAATACGCTAACAGCGGAACTAATGCAATATCACCATGCGGAGGGGCTATTCGATGCAAGATTAAGAGGAAACCAAGTCACAAGAGAACAATTACTTGGAAGGAGACTGCGGGGTCGATATAAGTGCTTATGGCTTCTCCACTTTGGTCAGATACAGCTTAAAGGTTTTGAATTTGCACAAGGATGGTTGTTATTGGTTAAAAGTTTAAAACCCCCAATCGGTGGCCCGATTGTGAAACATAAGAAAAGGGACGAACACGCAGCAAAAGGGGGGCTGTGAAGGGGGTACTGTTCTCCAAAAGAAAAAGAGAGAAAACGAAAAACGAAAAACAAAAGGAAGGGATTTTTACTCCCTGATGTCCGTGTATGGGAGATGTGCGAAAGTGTATGCAGCAACAGAACAGAGAAACACGAAAAGAAAAGAGGAGGAGTAGTGCTTACCACTGTCCTTGGTAATTTTTTTTTTCAGCGGCTAGCCGAAATCGAAACGAAGAGGGGCTGTTTGGCGATTCTTGCTCTCGGAGTGGCTCCGCGTCTTGCAAAGTGATTATGCCAAACCTGTTTTTCTTTTCTATCAGATTGAAGAAGAAATTAGAGAAGAATGAGGGATTTTAAAGCGAATCGGTGACTTCTCCCGGTGGGTGCGAGCGGTTTCTCCAGGCGTAACCAATCGGCAGTTATGGATGGCACCCCTCCGCAATTTTCTTTCGAAACCCTCTAGACCTGTGCGTGAATAAAGGCCAGCGATAATGAAAAGAGGAAGACAAGGGATGCAGGTGTCACACCTGCAAAAGAAGGAAGTCGAAGGGAAGAGAGAAGAGGGAAATAAAATAAAATAAATTAAAACAGATGTGATGGAAGCGTACCTGGGGAATAGGCGAGACTGCTGGAAAACAATCATGGCAACACGTACGCGGGAAACGAGAAGGGCACGTCAGTGGCAGAGGTTTGATTTTTTTTTTGGGCCAGGTTTGATTATTTGGCCCATCTCACCATTTGCTCATGGCCCCAATAATCAAGGGGGCGAATGTTGAGGCCCAAAAATCCAAGGGGCTAAGCCCAAGTTGACTATTGGCCCAATAGGGACAAGTAAACGCAAGAGAATTTAGGGAACGAATTAATACGAGCTACGGGCCACATGCCACGCCAAACAAGCACGTGCGGGAAGACCAAAAACATGCTAAAAACATGCTCACTCCTATTGAACCCGGCTATATCCTATGATGATAGGATAAAAATCCAAGCACAAGCATAGGTGTCGGAACCGCCATGCCAACACCAAGATGTGTTACAAGCTTAGGTGGGCCCAAGCCACCAAAATTACCCGGGGCTTGCTTGAACGGGTTGTGGTATGGATGGCAACGGGCTTTCATAGGACCCATTGACGAGCCAAGGAAGTGGTAGTTTTGGGTCACTTGGGGGGCCCAAAACTCAAGCTTATTTCTTCGGCCCGAAATACATGGGTTAGCATAAGAGAAGAGAGAGCATGACCCAATACCTTAGAAAAAAAGTGCAAAGCCTGTTAGAGAAGGCTAGGACAATTAGAAGGCCTAAACGTGCTGTTAAAGTGCAATAGGCAAGCTGCTTCCGGCAGCTTGACGAAAAGCCTAGCAGACTGACCCAGAATGACATATCACCAATTCAAAGCCTAGGAAAGAAAAGCCCAGCCCAAACTCTTTGTAAAATATCTGGCCAAGCACGTTTTGTCCCTATCCAAGAGAGTCAACAGCAACCATCTCAAAAACCAGAGGAAATCCACACGAGCAAGAGGTTTACCCGTTGAGTAAAATGTAGCTCCTTTCCCTCCCATTGTTCTGGCAGCTTGCATAGGAAAGATCGAGAGAAAAGCAAGCGGCTCTTCACCTCTATGAAGAAGGGCCAGCAAAACCGAGACCTTGGAACCACAAATGGGTTCCTTACCCATGTGTCTTGGGCGGACGGGATTCATCAAAGAAGACGAAGTGGGGGCAAACAATGGAAAGATGGAGGGAAGTATGACGGAATTAGAACCCTTAGTGGCTATAAAAAGGAGCACTTCTGCTACCCAGAGAAACCAACCCATTTCCAGAGCTCGACCAAGCATTGTCAAGCAGCTGGAAAATCTACTCAAGCCATCCCATCTCCTCCTCCATTCGTTTTCTTCCTCCATTAGGAAGGAAATCAGCCAAATCTTCCTTTGCTTGCTCTAAACCTCCATCCTCCATAGGAAAATTCATCTCTCTCTCTCAAAATTGCTAAACCTGTGAAAGCCTAGCTCCCATGCCACATGCTCTCCAAGCCAAGCTCTTCTGTAAAATTGGTCAAGTTTGTTTAGGCTATTAGTGAAGGAAGCCTGAGAGTGTTTTCGTAACAGTTTCATCAGACTCTGTGAAAAACACTCTTCGAGGCGCTTGGTGTCGAACCCAGGCACTTGGGGAATTTTGCTCACTTCTCTTCTTACGGCAGCCCAAGCCCATTCGTCAGGCTGCTGGAACAAAAAAGCCCCAACATATATATATATATTTCTTGCATTTCCAATTTCCTTTTTTTGAAAATAGATTATTCAAGGGAAAAAAGAAGAAGAGGAAAACCATTACACATGGCTCCTCAAGTGAACAATGCCCGCAGTCGGTTCCAGTGGTGCGTTCCGTGTCGGAAATAATGGCACTATTACGTCATCCGAAGGAAAATACTCCCCCACGTCGTGATCCGGTGGAACCGCCTCCGCTAATGATGGAATTGTCCTTGTACTCCATTGTGTCGAACTATGAGGACCGGGAGTATTTCAATTGTATGATATGTGAGTAGGTATTTCAATTGTATATGTGAGATGTGAATTTTATAATAAATATGGACACGTGGCAACCGAAAATCTTATCCGAAAATTTAATTTGAAAATTTTATCCGAAAATGTTATTTGAAATTTTAGGTGAGAATTTTATAATAAATAGCGCCACGTGGCAACTGAAAATATTATATGAAAAGCTTATCAAAATTAATGGTTTAAAGTATAAAAAAATAGGAAATAAAGTACAATGAATAGTATTTGCCCTTGCCCTAGCCTTTTGGAGTGAAACCAAAAAAGGTAAGGCTGCCACTATTCACATGAATAGTAGCAGTCCTTGCCTTGCCTTTGCCTTAGCCTTAGCCTTTTGCGGTGGACATGCTCTGAATGGTTTGGTCTTGTCTTGTCCATAGAAAATTTTCCAACACTAATGCAAATGGAGCTTTCTTTCACACTATCACATGTGGCCTCTGAATTTTTGAAACGTTCTCATGTTGAAGTTATTTTCTTTCTCCAATATATAGCTTTTGTTTACTTTGTGTCATGAATTAATAGGTTATGTCATATGTTGTCACACGATAAATTTTTATGAAAATTTTGACAAAATGCGATGAGATAGACCAAAATGTGTGAGTCAAAAAATTAATGAGCACATTCATTTGAAGACTTTGGAAAAAAATAGTCCACAATTCCAACCCTGTGAAGCTTTGTCTTTTTTTTTTCCCTGTAATGACATCTTCGCCTTTTTATTAACATTCAAAATTGTGTTTAGACTTTTATACATCCACTACAATTTTTCCAACACCAAGACAATGATGGGTTTTTATTTTTCTCCATGATATGATTTCTTTCTTTTATTCACACTTCCAAAATTGTTTGACCTTTTCACTCATCCATTATCCAACACACACAGTGAAGCTTAATTTTAAGTGGCTTCTGTATTTGGTTCTTCTTTTATGCTTTCTTTATATAAAAGAAACTCTGTTTCTGATTTTGACAGCAAAAGGAGTAAAAAAAAAAAAAACACTTGGTTTTTGATTCCATTGATTTTTGCAGTTGGGTTGGCTTACATGCAATTATTCCACCAAGTGGGCTGTGAGTAAGCTTGTCCCACATCGATCCACTGGGCTGTGAGTAAACTCTTTATAATTCAGCCTCTAAGAGCATCTCCACCGCTGCCATCAAACCGGGCAGGAGGCCCCCCGAGCAAGTCCAAAACGGCACCAGTGTGAGAGAAGAGGCTCGGGCAAGCAGTGGGTCCCACCAACCCAGGCTAGCCCACGGGCAAAATTTGTCTGGGCTTCAGCTCGAAGACGATGACGTCAGCGAGTTCATGCGCCAACGGTAAAAAAATTTGACTTCCGTTTGATGACGTCAGCCCTGACAGAATCCAACGGGCATACGCCACGTGTCGCAACCTGGACGCTCCGATCGTTTTTTTTCTAGAAATCCGACGGTCCTAGTTTTTTTGGTTAAAAAAATTCGAAAAAATTCTGAAATTTTTTTTATTTAAAATTTTGGATTTTTTCCCTATAAATACCTAACAATTTTATTCACTTTCCACACCAAATCTTCATACAATTTCTTCTCCTTCCAATATTTTTTACTCTCCACTCACATTATTCACTTTCCACACCAATTCTTCATACAAACTCTTCTCCTTCCAATATTTTTTACTCTCCACTCATATTTTTCTACTACTTTCCATTTGTATCAAAAAAACAAATGACATCTTCTGTCGAAGCCGGAGGCGCGTGGACAACTCAGGAAGATATTGCGTTGTGTCAGTCTTGGGTGATCGTTAGTCATTGCCCTGTCACGGGCAATGAGATGAGGTTCGCTCATATGTGGAGCAAAATTCATGGAGAATTTTGTCAATGATCGGGTTCCATTCAGACCGAAATGGCCTTGTCTAGTAGATAAAAAATTCTAAATAAAGAGTTAGGAAAATGGAGAAATGCCTTGACAAAAGTAAGGGAGAACATTCAAAGCGGTCAAAATCTATCCGATGAAGTAAAATATTTTTAATTGCCATTTTAATCAATTTAATGTAACTTTGTGTTTTTATTGCATATTCTATTTCTTTTTCTTGCATAATCTTTTTTTTATTGCATTTCAAAATAGTTTATATTTTCTTGCATAATTTTTTTTTTCTTGCACTTCCAATTATTTATTTTTAATAGATCATACAAGCACAAGTTTGGTTTGGTGCCATGGGGCAAGGCAAAAAAAGTTTCTTGCATTTTCAATGTTGGGAAGTTGTGAATGATTGTTCAAGATTCAAAATTATTCCCACAGGTCTGCCGGCTGTGTTGAATGAGACGCCGCTCCACGATTCGCCAACAACCGATTCGCCATTGGACTCCCTAATGGAAACAGAGTCACTACTCCCACATCCGCCAAGACCTATTGAGAGAAAGGCGGCAAAGGCCAAGAGAGGGAGCACTTCGAACAATGAATGTGTACAATTATTGGAGCAAATAGCTAAGAAAACCGCACTAAGGATTGAGAGAGACTTGAAAAGAGATGAAGCGGACATGGCACGACAGGAAGCATTTGCAATTCAACAGCAGCAGGCACAAGAAAAAGACATGGATGATAGAGAGATGAAAATCATGGCCATGGATACGAGTCATATGTCTCCCTCGTGTACAAATTTTCCATTCATCACAGAATCTCACAAAGCACTCTAGGATAGTTGATTTTCCCATCCTTGCAATCTTATCCACCTGCTCTGCATATACCACAAGCAAGCATCCGCAAAGCAGCTGTAAGTTTTTGCTCTGAGAGTAGACCCAAAACTCCAACAACATCATACTTTTGAATGAAGTATGTGTCGTAATTACAAATATCATGCATGATTTTTTTGGAACAAATGTGGCTTCATTCTATATCTCTATGGAAACTTAGAAACAGGATATAACGAATTTGGGATAAAGTAATTTTTCAAGAGATTCTTACCCCGAGACTCCCTACTTCTGTTCACATTCGGGGCACGACGGCGGTGTTGCCTTGATTGATTAAGCATACACACCGATGCTACAAGCATTTCTTCCTCTTCTTCATCGGCCTCCCGATCTTCATCAGCACGTCTTTGCCGGATTTCTTCCTCTTCTTTCTGTTGCCTCTCCAACACCCTCCTCAAGTTTGACATTGAGAGTAGAACGTGTTTTGTAAAATCTGAGAAATGAATGAATAGATAAGAGATGGTGTAAGAGGTATGAGTTGAAGGTATAGTTTTATAGAGGGATTCAGAAGATAGAGATGACACGCGACACAATTTTAGAGGGTGAAAATCTTATATGAAATATGAAATTATAATTTTTTAAAAATATCTGAAAATCTTATCTGACATGGGACATGTGGCACAATTTTAGAGGGTGAAAATCTTATCTGAAATCTGAGATTATAATTTTTTTTAATGAATATCCGAAAGTTTTATTTGGAATAAGACACATGGCAACCGAGATTCTCATCCGAATATCTTTTTTGAAAAATAATGGACACGTGGCAACCAAAAATCTTATCCGAAAATTTAATTACAAAAGATTATCAAAATTAATGTTTTAAAGTATAAAAAAATAGGAAATAAAGTACAATGAATAGTAATTGCTTTAGCTTTAGCCTTTTTGGGGTGGAACCACAAATGGTAAGGCTGCCACTATTCACGTGAATAGTGGCAGCCCTTGCCTTAGCCCTTTAGAGTGGAGATGCTCTAACACACTAAGTCCGCCTCGTGGGGAAAAATCCGTTTGTCCCATCGGAAGTGTAAATCCTGACAAAGGAAAAGAGTCCCATTGGAAAGTCCCCCTCCTCGAGGAAAAGTCCCATCGGAAAAAGTCCCTTTGTCCCGTCGGAATAAGTCCCTCTCCTTCAGAAGCAAAGAAAACAGTCGGATTGTCCCAGTCCCCCATCGGGGGCAAAGAAAACAACAAATGTTCCTTCGGAGGCAAACTGGACCCGGAAGAGGAGAGCCTCTACTATCTCTTTGGGTGGGATGGGCCGCAAATAAGTGTCCGCAAATGTCTGCAAATAAGCGTCCGCAAGAGTAACGGCTAAACCCTAGGAATGAAGGTAGACGTGGTGGAATAGAATGACGTTTTAATCAATAATTATATTGGGAAATATACTGATATAATCACGTTTCACAAATTGTATTCTAAAATGATCACGTTACAAATCTTATTCTGATATAATTACTTTGGGACTTGAAAATACATAATTGCCCTCCATATAAAAGCATATCTATTGTGGAGCTATTGGCCATTGATCCTGATCGAAAACTTCTGACCTCGCTCTCTGCGTTCTCTCTTCCTCTCTCAGCGTTCTATCTCTCCATCATCGCTCCATGACCACCACCACTCTGTTTCTCCCACTCTCGCGAAACCCATCTTTGTGTCAATTGAGGCACTTCGTCATATCCATGGAGCGAAATCAATCAGACCAATAGAAGTTTCATCCAAGCATGAAGTAATTCAAAGTTAAAATACAGAAATTTCCAATCTGTCTAATTACTAAACTTTGCAAAATCAGTCACAGGTCAGTGAAATTATCCTTCTCAAATGAAAACCATACAAAAGGACAAACTAGTCACTAACAAATACAAAACCCACCTTAGAATCACTCGTTTGGTGCACAGAACCGAATTGGAAATCCCAGGAACACCTAAAGAAAAGCACGAATTTTGTCTGTGAGAGGATTGAGAATGAGGAGGAAGTATGTGAAAAAAGTCGAAACCGAAACCAAGAATTAGGGGTTTTTGAGGCCCTGAAGGAGCAGAGGAGAAGAGAAAGAAGTCGATTCAAGACATGAAAAGAGAGGGAACTGAGAGATTGTTGAAGGGAGAGAGCATTTAACGAAGAAACCCTCTCTTTCACCTTCAAGAACCCCCTCAACAAACCCTAACATTGACTGCAGAGAGAGAACGAGAGAGTGCTGCTTAGGTTTTCGCGACAGAGGGAGAAAGAGAGTGGTGGTGGTCGATGAGAGAAATCGCTGAGAGAGGAAGAGAGAACCGTGAGAGAGAGCTGAGACAGAGAGAGAAGTCAGAAGTGTTAGGTCGGCTCCACAATAGATATTTTTTATATGGAGGGCAATTATTTAATTTCACGTCCCCAAGTGATTATATCCGAATAGGATTTGTAACGTGATCATTTCAGAATAGAAGTTGTGAAACGTGATAATATCAGTATATTTCCCAATTATATTTTGGGTTTTCCTCATTAAATATGGAAACTACCTTTCTATAAATATTAAAAATTAAATAAAAACCCAGAAAAATTCCCATTTCAATTGAGTTTCCTTAACCGCCTCCTCCTTCCTTCTCTATAAAACTCAATCACAACCTAGACCTTCTCTCTCATATTAAGATCTCCGAAAAACCCAAGTCACAGGTACTTTATTCAACTTGAACAATCCAAGTTATGTTTTTTTTTTGCCCTAGTTTTCTTTTTCTTTTTTCTGTTTTTTCAAACCAAAATTTTGGAACAAAGCTTCTAGTTGTTCTCAGTCTCTAGATCCAATTAGATCTCTGCTATATATTATTTTCCTGGGTTCTTCTAATCTAAACATCAAAATTTTTGTCTCTCTATGTTTTGTGGAATTATAGAAGATATGGTGGCCCCTCGAAGAAGCAGCTTAGAACTCATACCTAATGAGGGCACTCGGAAGATGACCTTTCGGAAGCGAAAGAAGAGTATATATAAAAAGGCCGACGAGCTTTCGAAGCTTTGTGGTATTGATGTTTGCTTGATCGTCTACGAAGCCGATCAAAAGAAGGGGAGGGCAGTTCAACCGGAGACGTGGCCGCGAGATCCAACTCAATTCAAACGCATTCTCAACAAGTACAAGGATTCTAAGGATACGTCCACGCCCGGATTGAAGAGAAACTTTGATATGTCCGATTTTTATGAGGACAAGAAAGATCACGTGGATGAGGATGACGAAAAGTTTCAAAATTTAGGGGAGAGGATTTTTGAGGGAGAATACCCGACAAAGTTTCAAAATTTAGGGAAGAAGATTTTTGAGGAGGAGTACCCGACATGGGACGATCGAATAGATGATTTTTCGAAGGACGAATTGACTGAGCTCATTGCTTCACTTGAATCCAAGATACAAGTTGCAACCAAGAAGATTGATTGTATGGAAAGATATATGGGGTTTGCTAAGAAACAAAATCAAAGTTTGGTCCGGGAAGAGATTAATCATGATGAGCAGCCTATCAAGTCCCTGCTTTGATGTCTCGTCCATCACTTGTGCATTATCCAATGTTGCCAAGTGCATGGGTTTCAAGCTCAGAATCGGAGAAGAGCTAATGACAACTTGACAACCTCGGTGTATATCTAATCCTTTGTAATCGAATTTCTAGTAATGTTTAGTTTGATTTTGATGTACCTTTTGGCTAGGGATAATATAGCCCTATATTCTGTTCTGATTACATTTGGACCTTTGCGTTTCTGTTTTTATTGAAATCATTTTGTGAGGTTTTCAATATGTGTGTTTCTTTCAATTGTCTGTTTCTGGGTTTGGATTCTTTTGTGGGTTAGCTTTGATATTTTAAGCAAGAAATTGATGTGGGCTAGTTCAGCAACAAACTATATGGGTTTGGATTGGATCATATCTAACTTTGTCTTCTGCTTATTTTATAGTTAATTAATGATCATTTCTGGAGTGTCCATTTCCTTCAAAAATGGAGTACTAGAAAGCTGGAGGGCTTTAGCATTAATAGGTGATTAACTGTTAGGAGGTTTTCATGTGATGTTAGGAGATTAACTAATAGGTCATATGTAAGCAATGCAGTGAAAGAGCTATAAAATCTGACCTAACGCCATGGCCAGGAGCACAAGTTATTTGCTCGATTCACAAGTCCTTTGTTCCAAAAAGCAACACACTCATGCATACAATGATGAAACAATAGCAGCAGGTAGATTTTTTCTCAACGATCTAAAAATCGACATTATACTATTGAACAGAAGCTTCGTGAATCCATATCTCTTTGATTCGTACTGCTCGTAAATGAAAAACAACGTGAAAGCGAACACCAGTGCTGCAAAATATTTCCAGAAAGATTGTTTTTAAAGAGACTGAAGAATGCTAAAGAACTAAATTTATGTGAAAGATTCAGGGAAAAAGCCAAACATACATGCTCATGCTTCATGCCTCAAGAAAATAATAATTTCCCATATGCTGGTATACATTACTCAACTTTCCTATTCAGATATCTCCAAAAAATCTGCTACATAGCCTCCATATACACTATGACAAAATGTAATTTCTTTGACACAAATAACAAACTATAAAGTAAGGACCACTTCGATACTTCAAATACCAAGACCATTCCAGCAAACCAAAATCACTCTGTTACAAAAATATGCTCAAAGGACATTATGGTCAGTAAATACAGGAGGAATGGATCTCTTTTAGCATTTTAGAGGTTACTCAAGCTCATAAGAATCAATACTTACATCTTCGGTGGTAGAATTCCATATCCATAAAGGCCAAATGAAACTAACAGCAGAAGCTTGGATACAGATGAGGCAAAAGTTCTTCCACAAAGGAAAAACGAGTAACACAACAGACTCAAAGCAAGGAAATAAGTAAAAGATTTATTCTCATCACGCCACAGCAAAATGTCTGCAACTGCAGGCAATACATTTCAAGGTCATTCTACAATCGCAATCAAACATTTTACGATCGCAATCAGACAATATACAAACGCATATGATGGATCATGTTTGATCTGACGATGTGTTCTTAAATGCAAATCCTTCCTGGTGCTATACTTAGTGCGTTTGACGTTATACAAAACCCTGTTCATGAGCCTAAGTAAAGCTGTGGACTAAATTACATAGTACTTAGTATGGCACCATGCAAGAACAAACCACCATGATGCGTACGACTTGCACCAAAATCAGGCACAAGGATCTAGTCCTGTACACAGGTAATCGGCACTGACGAACCAGATTTTTTATACCTTGAATTTTCATGATTTCCAATAAACAATAACTATATGACAGTACACTGTAATGCCTACTTCATATCCAACAAAAATCACTAGAAATCATTTTCAAAACGAAAGGAATAGGAAGCAGCCTTCATTAAGATTCTGCTATGTGCTAGAAGCAATCAAATATTGGGGCCTGACTAGCCAGCCAAGACAACTTTAAAAAAGTTGAGAAGGTTCAATTGGATATATAACAAAAAGGATGTTATCCATGTAAGAGAGGTTTCAAGAGAGAAATGTTCAAATATCAACATCAGCTCAACATATTAATCAGCCAAGAAAAATAAAGCCCAACCCATGGAAGTTTGGTAACACTAGAACTAGATAATTATAGAAAAATCTTGAAAAGTGAAGAGAATACCACCGACTTATTAACTGGATATTGTATCAGAATAATATAGCTAATTCTAGAAAGTTGCATAAGCGTGGCTGGAAATGAAGAAGCCAAGGCGGTGGGCTTGGACTATGTTGGCTAGGAATTTCTATATATATGGGCATGAAGCCTTCATTTATGTAATCAAGAGGATAGAAGAAGAAGAACAAGCAATAAGCTATAGAGCTTAAGCTTGAGTAGTCTTTGTGAGGAGTGTGATTGTTCTAGAGTTTGTCTCTAGAAAGTGAGAAAGAGTGTTAGCTTTTAAAAATTGTGGGCTTTTTGTTTAGAGTTGTTTTGTTGTAATATTTTGTGAGTTTAATATAAGTAATTCATTTACTTGTTCTGTCTTCAACAATTAAATATTAGAGTTGTGTACTTTAATTTCTCAACAATTGGTATTAGAGCGGGACGGTTAGGAATTGATTCTTCTAGAGGTTCCTTGAGTTGTGAAGAGTTCGTCTTTACAAGTTTGCATCTTTAGATCAAGCTTGTTCGATCTACCAAAATTTTGCCAACACGATGGGTGATCTTCAAGTAGTTGGAGAAATCAAGAAGCTTAACAATAAAAATTACAACACGTGGGCGACATGTATGGAGTCTTATCTACAAGGTGAAGATCTTTGGGATGTCGTTGGCAGTAATGAAGTTACACAGCCGAAAGAGGACACCAATGGCACTTTGCGTAACTGGAAGATTAAAGCAAGTAAAGCTATGTTTGCTCTAAAGACCACAATTGAAGAAGAAATGTTGGAGCACATAAGAAATGTCAAAACACCAAAAGAAACATGAGACACATTTGCAACACTCTTTTCAAGGAGGAATGGCACAAGACTATAGCTTGCAACACTTTTTCGAGGAGGAATGACGTAAGGCTACAGCTTCTAGAGAACAAGCTGTTATCTGTTGCACAATGTGACATGACGATTGCTCAATATTTTCAAAAGGTAAAGTCGATATGCAGTGAAATTTCTGAATTAGATCCTACTTTTGCTACAAGGATAAAAAGAATAATTATCCATGGTCTGAGACCCGAATACCAAGACTTCGTTGCCGTTGTTCAAGGATGGCCGAGTCAACCATTACTTGTTGCATTTGAAAATTTGCTTGCCGACCAAGAAGCTATGGCTAAGCAAATGAGAGGGGTCCCACCAAAAGGGGAGGAGGAAACGCTCTACACCAACAAAAGTAAAGGTAGCTTTAAGCAACACGTCAGTGGTGGATCTAAAAGAAATGGTGGCATGGTGAATGGTCATCAAGGAGAAGGAAGTTCTAGGCCAAGGGGAGCTCCAAAGTATCACAAATGTGGTCAGTCCAAAAATAATAAAAGATTTGAGAGTAAATGCTACAACTGTGGAAAGAAAGGCCACATGGCGAAAGATTGTTTGGTCAAACAAAAGGCCCGTCAAGAGTAATATTGCTACTTCCAACCTAAAGGAGAAAAGTAAAGACGATTGCAATGCTGAAGCATCTCTCGCTATAGAGGAAGATGAGTTAGCTCTCACAGTAATGACGCATGAACAGATTGACTACAAGTAGGGGTGGGCATTTAAATTGGAAAATCGAAAAACTGAGCTGAATTGGGCCACAAAAAGCGAGTTGACCCAAAACCAAATTGAACTGGACCGATTTGGCTTGCTTCCAATTCTTATAGTGAAAAAAACCAAACCAAACCAACTCTATATTTTTTTAATTAAAAAAATTTATTTAAGCCTAATGCTAAATTTCTAAGCTCATAACTAATCTTCCCCAATCCCAACTCTAAATCACCTCTCTTTTCTAGGCCAAATCACCTCCATTTGCATGAAATTAGGCCATTTGTGAATTTTTAAGCCCAAAAAATAAAATTTTAGTTGGATTTTGTTTATAAAAAAAAAAAAGAAAAGAAAAAGAAAAGACATAACAAAATAGTAGCCTTTTTTGGAGCTACAATCGCTATTTACGGAGTACCAAAAAAAGGCTTTGAGCGCGTCTTCCAGTTCCAATTCAAAGGATTTTGACCCACCTCTATGTTGAAATATAATCCTTTTACAGATTTCTTAGAGCTGAAATCATTTTCTATTTTCTGTTAAGTCTATTTTAAATGATGTAATGAGAACCATTAGATCATAGTCAAGGTGGATTCTCTAGCTTAGATTTGGTATGACACATGTAAGCACCTAATAGGGTGACAGCTGTAATTCTGTTAGGAGAGAATCACATTTCTCTCTCTGTCAGACACACTATGTAAGCTGCAGATTGTAAGAATTCAATAGAACAGTGCCTTTCCCATTTCTCTTCATTCTCTCTAGCTAAAATCTCCAGAATACACACCTCTTCCTAATCTGAAAATATATACAAACAGAGAATTCTAACACTCTACACTTGTCTAGACTTGTGATCCTCAAAATGCTACCCCACCGGAAAAAATGGAAACTGAACTTATGGACAAACCAGACTGAACCAATTTTATAATTTTGTTGTTGTCAAAACTGAACCTTACCGGACCATATGAATAGTGTTGGTTCTGGTTCCAATTTGGAGTGAGAACTGGACTGTGCCCACCCTTAACTACAAGAATGGATGGATGGTCGACTCAGGCTGCTCAAATCATATGATGGTGATATACATAAGTTATAGAACCTTATTAAGTACAAGGGAAATCGTGTAGTGGTGACAGCCAACAACTCAAGATTATCGATAATCCATATTGGTAAGACAGTAGTTGTACTCTGTTACAATCCTAACCATGTGCCGCTTCAAGAGGTCTACCATGTTTCGGGCATGAAGAAGAATTTGCTTTCGGGGTGCATCTGACATCGTTAGGTCACTGTCTTGTTCAGCCCAAGAGATGTGAAGGTGTATCAACAAAATTAAGCAGAGAATACAATGAAGTTGGGAGTTGCATATTCGAAGCCTGAGTTAACCATGGAAGGGGAAGTGATCGTTTTTGAGCCAATAGTGGCTGAGAAGGGGCCTGATGTGGAAAACACTAGTTGGGCAGCCGATGAGGGCCTAGAGCATGGTAAAAATGCTTCTCCAGGTGATCTAAAGGTTAATGGCACTTATGTCGTAGTGAGCAGTAGTTCTATCTCTCTATGAGGTTGTATGATGGAGCTAAGATTATTTTCTGAGTTGGTATGGTTAAATAACAAAAAAAATAAACACATCAGTGGATAGGTGAAAGAAGAGTAAGAAATTTAGGGTTTGTAAGAATTGAAATTGTATATTCAATGAATATGAGATTGTACAGTTTTCTATATATATATACACTTGAAATGGAAATATCTAGACTAAAGTTTGTTATAGGAAAGATGGAGATATTGACAAGTGTACAGTAGTGATGAAGCTTAGTTGTTTCCTCCTTTCTTTCTAGAACTTATTCTAGGCACAAGTCTACTGTGCTCAATTTTATTCTTTGTTGTGTGCTCTTGATTTGTTGTTCTAAAAGACAGAGGCTGTATGAGAGTGATCTTTGTGTATTCTTCGTTGCTCTATTTATCATCCCCCCTCAATCGAAGATTAGGGTGACGAGTAATGAGCTTGGATAGAAGAGTGAGGAAGCGTTCAGCAGGGAGGCCCTTTGTAAAAATGTCAGCTATTTGTGAATGAGAAGGAAGATGTTGAATGGCAATGGCTTTGGAGGTCACTAAATTTCGGATAAAGTGATAGTCCACTTCAATGTGCTTTGTCTGGGAGTGAAAAATGGGGTTGGCAGCGAGTGCAACGGCTGAGATGTTGTCGCAGTGAAATAATGGTGGACTGTTCAAGAAGACATGGAGTTCTTTTAAGAAAAACAGATCCACAAGTCATCAGCAGTTGTTGTAGCCAATGCGCGATATTCAGCTTTAGTTGGTGAGCGAGCCATAATGGTTTGCTTTTTAGCAGACCAAGAGATGAGATTAGTACCAAGAAATATGTAGGACCCAGTAGTGGACCGACGATCATTAGGATTGCCAGCCCAATCCGCATCACAAAAGGCAGTGAGATGAGGCTTGCCTTTATGAATTGGTAGACCATAATCTGGAGTGGCTTTGAGGTATCGAAGGATTCGCTTGACAGTAGTGAGGTGAGTTGTGGTAGGAGCATGGAGAAATTGACAGACTTGGTTGACTGAATATGAGATATCAGGGCGGGTCCAAGTTAAGTATTGAAGAGCACCAACAATATATCTGTAGGAAGTGGGATTGGAGAGAAGTTCACCAGAGTCTGAAGCCAATTTTGCTGTGGTTGCTGGAGATGGAAATGGTTTGGTGTCAAGCATGTCGGTTTTGGAAAGAAGATTAATGGTGTACTTTGTTTGGCTGAGAAAAAGGCCAGAGGCAGTTCTATGCACTTTGATACCCAAGAATTAGTGAAGAGCGCCTAAATCCTTGATTGCAAATTGAGAACCAAGTTGTGAGATCAACTAAGTATAATAAGAGGGGTTGTTGCCTGTGAGGACAATGTCATCAACATAAACAAGGATAACTATCGATCTTAAGGAAGAGAGAGGTGTTTGCAGCAGATGTTTGAAAACCCAAGGAAAGCAGAGCATTGTGTAATTCTTCGTACTAGGCGCATGGGGCCCGTTTAAGACCATAGAGAGAATGATGTAATTTACAGATATAATTTGGCTTTTGTGGATCCTCGAACCCAGGTGGTTGTGTCATGAATACCTCCTCAATAAGATGGCCATGTAGAAAGGCGTTAGTAACATCAAGTTGGGAAATATGCCAATCATTCTGTATTGCAATTGATAATAGATGTTGAGGCCCAAAAAATCCAAGGCTGGGCTCAAATATATTTTCGGCCCAGTACAACACCAAGCGAAAAATCCTCATTTAAGCAACATGCCACGCTACAAGCTTAAGTGGGCCCAAGCCACGTGAATGCCTGGGGCTTGCTGAGCGGGTTGAGGTATGGATGGTTACGAGCATTCACGAAGCCCATTGATGGGCCAAGAAGTGGAAGTTTTGGGCTGCTTGGGAGCACCCAAACTCAGGCCCATTTCTTGAGCCCAAACATATGGGTAAGCATGAAAGAGAATGAGTGGCCCAATAACTTAGGAAAATATCCAATGGCTTGCAAACACTTGGAAAAATCTCACGTCAACCAAAATATCCAGCACCTTGATCAAATAGGCTGTTTACAGCAGCTTGAGTAAACTCACCAGTCGTTGGAAACAAGATACTAATAGCCCAGCCCAGCATCATGGAAAATTTCCAGCATATCTGTCAAAACCATCAAAACCAAGCAAACCCATGTGTTGATCACCTTTTGACTAGCACCCTTACCCATTCTTTCCTCTTCAAGCTTTGGTGGGAAAACAAGAAGCAAAAGTGGGTGGCTCCTCACCCACATGGAGAAGTCCAGCTGTGTGAAGATCTTGAAACTCCAAAAAGCTTCATGCCTACATGCTCAGGCTAGAGAAGTTTCACCAAACAAGATTAAATGGAAGAAAGTGAAAAATAGGGGGAGGGAAGCTTGAAAAAATTTAGGTTTTCAGTGCCTATAAAAGGAAGCACTTTCTACCCAGCAAACACATCTCAGATCTGATCTCAAAACTCACCTGCGTTGCTGCAAGCCTCCCAGCAACCAGGACAAATCATCGAAGGCAAGCATCCCCTATGGAACCCTTCAATTTCATGCTTTGTTCTTCCATCTTCTTCCTCTCTCTCTCAAAACCCACATCCAGAGAGAGCAAGCTTTATCACTCACCTCTGAAACCTTTGCAATTTCGAGCCCCATCCTTCCATCTCCCTCATTTTTCCTTTTGAAAACTGTTCCAAAGCTTGACAGAGTTTTCGTCGAGTTGCCGGAAACTACTCAACACACCCAATATACCCCCATCTCTCTCTCTCTCTTCAACAAACCTTCTTAGAATCCCTTCCTCCTTGCTTTGAACCTCTGTTTCTCATAGGAAATCACAGCTTTCTCTCTTCCATGCTAAACTCGTGAGTGCTCAGCTCCCATGCCATAAGCTTCTTATGCCAAGCTAAAAAATCTATCTGTAAGCTGTTGTTATTTTTGTTGGTAAAGGTAACCAAGGTGTTTCCCAATGCCCTACTATCCGTTCGAAGTATTCTTGGGGCTTGATCTTTGAACTCAGGCACAGGGGATAACTTCATCAGTTCGCTCCTTACGGCAGCCTAGCCTATTTGTAGCTGCCGGAAGAAAAAAGCTCCTACAATAGGATACGGATGGTAATGGGTTTGGCAACGGGACTGAAGGTCTCAGTGTAGTCGATACCTTCAAGTTGATTGAAGCCCTTGGCAACAAGGCGAGCCTTATACCGTTCAATGGATCCATCCGAATGTTGTTTGATCCGAAAAACCCACTTGGAGCGAACTAGATTTTGAGTAGAGTGAGGAGGAACTAGTGTCCATGTGTGAGTCCGTTGTAAGGCAGTGAGCTCATCATGCATTGTTTGAAGCCAGCGAGGATCTTTTGTTGCTTGTTTATAAGTTGTAGGGATTGATGGAGTTAGAGAGGAAGCAAATAAAGCGAAGGGAAAAGGGTGTCTAGGTTTGGTGGGGGAGGAGGAGGTGGTGGTGGTGGCGGCGGCAAGGGTGAGTCTTGCGTAGAGGATGTGGAAGGAATATGAGGAGAACTTGAATGAGATGATGATGCGGATGAGGAAATTAGAGGAGAGGGAATTGGTGAATGAGATGGAAGAGTCTAGATTAAAGGAGGGAATGGAAGATAAGTTGGTGTGTAGTTTGGTGTGTAGGTGGGCTGTGGTGGTGAGTATGGGGAGGGTGAGAGTGAGGCTTTCTGTGTAAAAGGAAAAATATTTTCATCAAACACCACATGGCGAGAGGTATAAACCCGGCCCGAGATCAAGGCAACGATACCCTTTTTTTATTGACACCATAGCCAAGGAAGACGCAAGCTTTGCTGCAGAATTCCAACTTGTTGGAAGAGTAAGGATGGAGCCATGGAACACAAGCACATCCATAGACTTTGAGAAAGGCGTAGTCTGGCTTGCAGTGAAATAACTTCTGGAGGGGACTCAGTTTCTGAAATGATGAAGATGGTAAGCGATAAATGAGATAAACAGATGTTTGAGCAACCTCAACCCAGTATTTGATGGGCAGAGATGACTGCTCAAATAGGATTCGAGTGAGCTCAATTATATGGCAGTGTTTGCGTTCGGACATGCCATTTTGTTCGGGTGTATGTGGACATGTGAACTGTGGAACAATTCCATGACTAGTAAGAAATTGTCGAAATTGAATTCCGGTGTATTCACCTCCGTTGTCGCACCGCTATGCTTTGATTTTGAGGTCAAATTGTTTTTCAACTAATAATTTAAATTGCTGAAAAGCTGAGAGTGCTTGAGATTTATATTGAAGAGGAAATAACCAAGTGAAACGTGAGAAGTCATCAATGAAGATGATATACTATCTATTGCCAGATACAGAGGATGCATGAGCAGGGCCCCAAATGTCTGTGTGAATTAATTCTAATGGAAAAGAAGAACTACAGATGGATTTATTAAAGGACAACTTGTGACTTTTGCCTAATTGACAATCAACAGAGACACAGTTGGTGATGGATGAGCCTTGAAGTGGAAGAGAATGAGTGGAGAGAAGATGTTGCCATGAAGTGGGAGGTTCTGATACCATGAAAGAAGAGTAAGAAGGAGGAGAAATTTAGGGTTTGTAAGAATTGAAATTGTATATTCAATGATTATGAGATTGTACAGGAAAGATGGAGATATTGACAAGTGTATAGTAGTGATGAAGCTTAGCTGTTTCCTGCTTTCTTTCCAGAACTTATTCCAGGTACAAGTCTGCTGTGCTCAATTCTATTCTTTGTTGCGTGCTCTTGATTTGTTGTTCTAGAAGACAGAGGCTGTATGAGAGTGATCTTTGTGTGTTCTTCATTGCTCTGTTTATCAACAGGCCCTCTATATGTTGATGAATTGGTGGTAATCTCAATCCAAGGTTACCAGAACCGACGCCAATCCATAAAGCTTGTTTTCCTGCTGCTGCTCATCAAGGGAAGGTTGGTTAAGGTTGTTGTGTATGGTTTTGGACAGGTTACTATTATATTCGGTTTGATTGTTTCATATGACAGGAGGTTTGATGGTTATTATAATTGTTTCATGTGTCAGGACGTTGTTGGTGCTGTGGAAACAGGTTCTGGGAAGAAACAAGCCTTTGGTTTGCCCATTTTTGCAATGCTTGTTGGAGGAAGGAGAAAACACTATGAAGTATGAAAGCTCTGTTTTTGTAATCGGAAGTCAAGTACTTTCCTTAATAGTGGACAAATCATTTGAAAGAGGACTTATAAAATCGAGTGCACATTTCAAAAAATTTATGATATGTTTACTCAGAATCAAAATGAGTAGGAATCAGAATAAAAGGGAATGGCAATGGGAAGTAATCAAAACAAGGCATTTCCGCTAATCTGAATGAGGGGTTGCTTGAGAATGATTCCTATTCCATGTAAGTAAGCACAAAATTACAAATACTATATTAATCTGACTCAAACTGGATTTTTTTGTTTGAAACTTGGAATTAGGGTCTGACTTAATGATTATTTCTTTCTTCTTTTTTTCGGTCGAAACTTAATGATTAATTCTATAACATAGAAAGACGTTGGTTTTCTTGTACAATGATTTTTAGTTATCGTTTTCATTTTCATTTTATGACTTAGATGAGGGGATTTTGAAGAATGTCTACTATCTTTGTTAGGTGGGCAGCAAACTCATGTTCCATGGAGTCTTTGTATGATATGGACCTCATATCAGGCATTGTACCAGTAATTTTGGACAATTCAAAAATGTGGTATAGGGTAGGGTGGTGGCAACATGTATGAAGTTGGGAGCTAGAGGAGCTACCCATGTGGAAGGAGTTACTCGTGTTGATCTCAGCGAGAACAGTAGTTTCTCAAATCTTTTACTCATAAACGGAACTGCAAGACCTCTAAAATGGTAAATTTGTATTTCATTTTCTTTTATTGTTAAAAGCTTTAAGATTGGCTTCTTTGGGATGGTAAAACCTACTTGTTTGTTTCAAGGTGTGGTTCTGAACATGCAAATTCGTTTTCTCATTTTCGTTCTCTGAACATATTCTTTGAAAACATTCTCCAAAAACGTTACCAAACAGGCCCTAAGTTAAGGTGAGATATTTGTTTACAGTATAACTCTAAATATAGGTTCCTAGTGCTATATCATCTTCATTTTCACCTTTTATAGTGTTTACTTATTCTTATATTACTTGCTTAATTACATTTTCGCCATCTTAATCCTCTTACTGTTTTATTCAAATATAATTAGAAATAATCACTTTAGTATTTAATAGATTAACTTGATCCCTGTTGAAACGATACTCTATTTACCACTATATTAATTTGAACAATATTGTCCACTTGCAATTAATCACATCAAATTTTAGCGTCATTGCCAGAGACTTAGTCTATTAATATTAGTGCGCTTTATTTTCTAGTTATACTTTAAATATTTAATTAGTTAAATTTTGATTTCAGGTACTTTTTGAGTTCAATTTAACGAACCTGAGAAGCTTCAGACCATGAACAACAAAAGCAATACAAAGGAGACAGCCCAGCTCACGGAAAAAAAAAAAGGAGAAAAAGAAGAAGGAAAAAAAAAAAGGAAATAGCAGTGTGTAAAAGAAAAAAGAAAGAAGGTTTGACACAGCAACTCCAAGTCTACTACTAGGAGAACTCTTGGAATGCATAATTCCCACTTCCAGCAGCGGACTCAGGAATTTTTCAGTGGAGGTGCAATTTTTACTAATATAGAGAGAGCTAAATAACCCAAAAAAAAAATTATTAAAAAAAGAATAAACAAAATTGGAGTTTGCTCAAGAAAAAAAAAATGCATTCAACTTACTTTGGATTGTCGTTCTCAAGAAGGAAAAAAAAAAGGCAGGATTCTTGTGATGCACACACACTTTGATGAAATTGGGTGATGCTAAATTGGTCTTTTATAGAGAGAATTCCCAATCATACTTAATTAAGAAAATCCCAAAACCCAATTGAATATAGAGAACTCACACAATTAAAACCCAATTAACTAAGAAAATAAAATCATTTGGAAAGCCCACAAAAAGCCCACGTTAAAAGCATCAGTTTCCCTATTTTTACTTTTTTTAAAAAAAATTTAAAAACCCTGGTCCAAAACGACATCGTTTTGGCCAGATTATAAAAATAAAAAAAATAAAAAGTAGCACGTTTTAAAACAGCCTGGTCCAAAACGACGTCGTTTTGGCCAGGTTTCGTTAAAAAAAAAAAAAAAACATGCGCGCTGTGTGCAGCACGCATAGCAGCAGCGCAGGCAGGGCCCAGTCTCACTTGCGGATTTCATCGAACACCTTATGTGCGTCGTTGGTCTGAAGCAGAGGTGCAATTCCAGCTCCTCTAATGGTGATTTCCGGCGACCAGAAGTGCATGTACACCTCCTTGCGCCTGCACAGGTCCGCCACTGCCCACTTGACAACAGGATTCCAACTCCTTTCTCAATTTAATATTCTTTTCCTTTTACAATTAATTCTTTTTCTAATTGTGTTTGGGTTTTGTTTCCTTCTTCAATTCTATCATTTTCTCCTTATTTAAACAATCCTTTGCCCTTGTTTGCAGGTACAACAACTTCATTTCTGAGCATACGGTGAAAGATTGATACCCACTCTTCAATTAGCCAACTAGTTGAATTGGAACCTGAGATTGAACAAAAGCTTCGAGTAATTTGTAGGAGACAAAGACAAGACAGAGAAAAGAAGAATAAACAAGGAGAAGAAAAGATGGCCCTTGTACCGAATGAAACAATGGGAGACCTTGATATCCCAACAATTCCGACGTCACCTTCGAACATCGTTCTCCCTGTAGCTACTAGGAATTATGAATTGAAAAAATTTCACTTTAATATGATGCCTTCTTTCCATGGATTTAGTTCTGAAGATCCTTTAACTCATATTAGAGATATTCTTAAAATGGTTTCTAACATGGCTTTCACAGAGGGAGTCACTGAAGAACATCTCAGGATGAAAGTCTTTCCCTACACAGTGAAAGATAAAACAAAAACGTGGTTGAACTCCTTGAGGCCTGGATTTTTGACTAGCTGGAGGGAGGTACAGAACAAGTTCTTAGAGAAGTTCTTTTCGAATGAGAAAACTGATGCACTAAGGGATAAAATAAGGCAATTCAATCAACAAGAAAATGAGTCATTTTCTGAGGCATGGGAATGGTTCAATAATTTGTTAATACAGTGTCTTCACCATGGTTTGCCTACTCCAGTTCTCATGCATATACTTTTTTATAAGGCATTAATCATTTCAAGTAAGGCTGCATTACATAACTATGAAAGTGGATCTATTAAGAAAAAGACGCGAATTGAATGTCAAACTTTGTTTGATACTCTAGCTATCGAAACACAACATTCTAAAGCAAGAGGTAAGCATGCCGGAGTTTATGAAATTGATAATTCTAATGCTTTTGCTTCAAAAGAGTAGGTTGATGCTATTACTAGTAAATTGGATGCCTTACTTGCTATAAGTGGGAGAGTTTCAACACAAGAGATTTACAATATTTGTGTTGTTCCTAGTCATGCCACCATATCGAGTCCTCATGGAGTTGATTTTTCAGAATTTGTGCAAGAATAAGCAAACATGGTGAATACCTATAGACATCCTGGCAATGATCCATTCTCCAACATGTATAATCTGGGATGGCAAAGGCACCCCAATTTATCTTGGAGCAATAATCAGAATGTGCAAAGACTACCATCGGGATTTCAACTACAAAAGAAGAAAAATAACTTGGAAGACATAATCACACAGCTCGCCACAAATACAAATCAATTCATAAGTAGGATGAAGACGACCCTACAAAACCACGTGGCTTCCATGAGAAATTTAGGAGTTTAAATAGGTCAATCGGCTAATGCACACACGATACGAGAGAGAGGAGTTTTGCCTAGCCAATCAGAAGTTAATCTGAAAATTCAAGAACATGTGAAGGCAATTACACTTCGAAATGGGAGGCCCATAAAAACAGATGTAGATTTAGACACAGAAAAGCAGCACCAGCAGCTGAAATCTACATAAAAAGCTTATGAAAATAGCCTTTCCGCTGCTGGACCACCGCAACTCGCCGCCATGAGCTCCACCAGAAATTCAGCAAAAACTGAGCAACCACCATCCACAAATCTCATTCCAAAATCCCACATTTCGCCGATTACTTTTCCGCAACGCCTGAAGAAAAATAAGAAGGATGCATAGTTCTCCAAATTTCTTGAAATTTTTTCAAGAAACTACAAATTACCGTTTCATTTAGCGAATCACTAGAGCAAATGTCGAGGTATGGAAAGTTCCTCAAGGAAATCTTAAGCAAAAAGATATATTTCGAAGATATTGAGATGGTGAAATTGACGGAGGAGTGTAATGCAACAACACAAAGGCAACTACCACCAAAGTGAAAGGATCCAGGGATGTTTTCTATTCCTTGAACCATTGGCACTATTTCTTTTCAAAGAGCATTGTGAGATCTAGGTTCTAGTATTAATCTAATGCCTTTGTTTATAGCTAAAAGAATTGGTTTGGGGGCAATTAACAGGACCTGCCCCGAATTCCTCGGAATTTGTGACGAGTCCTATGGTATTTCCGACATCAAGATGATGTCGGGCCCACTTACTACCGAAATAGCCTCTTTTCCAAATCAAGGAAAAGAGGGACGAAACTTTTTGTCGAAATTTCGGCAGTCTCCCCTGAAAAACGGACATTTACCAAATTTTTCACCTGTAAATATCATAATATAAAAACTCCCAACTGACAGCATGCACAATAGAAAAGCCATAACGATTAATACCAAGATAGTTCTCATATACACCCCAAGCATTTTCCGTAAAACTTCACAAATCTATAATCTCATGTAGTCAAAATGCTCACAATCATTCCTCTCATAAATCATATTTTTCAAAGTATAAAATGATACACCACCCAACACTATGTGATTTCATAAATAGAGTATTAGTCACGCATCATATTAGGGTCCAAAATACCAAAATACGTATACCTTCAGGTCTGATATCTCTGAACCTGCATGTATATTAGTGCATAGGCACTAGAGCCCACAACTAACTTCTCAAAAATATAGGTAACATAGTAAGGCTTTAATACATAAGTGCGTTAACAACAAAGGTTATCTAGCTCTAAGTATACAACCACATAATATTTAGACTTCATAAAATCATAGACTGGACAATTGAACGGAAATGTGTGACATAATATCATAGTCAATCTACCTAGACACAAAGCAGATAATGCATAACTTTAATAGTTTATTTTGCGGCTGCACCTAGGTTAAACTCCAGGCCACCTACGTACCCCTTTGTGAGGGATCAAGTCACTCGTATTTCTTAAATCAACATTAACGATTTAGATAATATACGAGTATTGAAAGTAATGTCAATGATTAAATTTAGATTCAATTACAACATCAAATTCGACAAGGCAACCACTGAACACTTTAATTGTTCCTTTCCTTGTATCTGTTCTTTCTAGCAACATACCCTATCCAAGGCGTACGTTGCCCAACAACACTTTTCAAACTATCAATCAGACGTTCATACCTGATCAGATACTCACGAAGCACCAGTTCAAGAATCACGACTCGAAAATGTATATATATATCTATATGTATATATCAATACACACACCGTCATCATGTACCAAGGGAAGAACAATCCAATCCGGGGATCGTTTGACTAGAACACATGGAGGAATCCTCAACAACCATGTGGCCAAGGACGAGCCGTCCATTTAGGGGACCAGGTTAACCAACAAGCACACAAAATTCTCAATACTCGTACGCCTATAACAAGTCCTACGTGCGCAGACTAACCTCCTATCCATTTTTATGTATCCAAGTATTCATGTCCATAGTTTCCAAGTATTGGTATCCAAGGGGAAGTCCTTATGATAGTATATATCATATAACAAGGAAAACAATCCACACGGGGATCGTTTGGCTAAACCACACGAAGGAATCCTCAACAACCATGTGGCTAGGGACTAGCCATCCAACCGAGGGACTGGGCTTATCAGCACGCATAGTAGAATCCTCAATACTCGTGCACCTATGGCAAGTCCTACGTGCGCAGACTACTGAAAGTTCCTACAGGTTTAATAGGATTTATTATACATGTCCTGCAAGTTTGGTCCAAATCGAACGGTTGAATTGCTCGCGATCGCACAATCAGACTGTTATTGTTTAACGCAAACTTTAAGTCATTGAATCAGAGTATCCAGGACTTCTATTCACGATCCGCGAATGCCTACACTATCTTAGAGATGCCTAGATCAACATATTTGAAAATGGAGTCCATCCAACGGTCCGAACATATTGAACCCAAACAACGCCTAATATGCGTAATCCGATCGACAGTCAAACGATAACCAAATTCAAATTCGAGCATACCATCGTGCTCAGGACAACATGAGGATCATATTAGGACCCAATGGCCCGCCACAAAGTGGCCCAAGCGCGGGCAACACATGGGTGGCCCGAGTAAATTCCAACAATTGAAAAATCTTCAAACCGCCGATCAAGACCTATGCTAAGAGATCAAACACATCAAGAGGAGTAAGTTTCACACCTGCGTCGAGGACTAATTTGGCCGTTAAAGCCCCTGAACGAATGGTTTTCTCTTAGGAAAACCTAGAAGGCAGCTAGTGGTGGCTGGAGTGATTTAGGACCCAAAAGGGGAGGTAGAGGAGTGATTTAGGACCCAAAAGGCAGCTGGTGGTGGCCGGAGTTGGTCAGAAAACATGTCGAAAGTCACGGCTTCGAAATAGCCATTTTTTGAGCCTCTGTTTGGATCGATTTTCTGGTTTAATCACTTGGAATCATGGCTAGATATGGGTACGTATGGAAAGAGGAGAAAAAGACAAAGAGTTTGCAAGTTGTGGCACCAGTTTTAGTGGCCGAACGGCGGAGATATCTTCATCTGAAACCGGTTCGTGGTGGCTATGCAACAGAGGAGAGAGAGAGAGATAGAGAGAGAGAGAGAGAGAGAGAGAGAAGCAAATTCGTGAGGGAGAGAGAAAGAGAACCAGGTTTTAAAAACCCATTTTTGAAATATTTACGGTTATGCCACTGGGCTTCCATAGATCATAAACTTTTCATTACAACTCTGATTTGAGCTTACTACGTGTTTACGGACTCATCTCGACGTGATCTACGGCATGGTGCCATTCAATTCCCCAATGACCAAAAAACCCTATCCCCGGGGGCAAAATCATAATGTCATAATTTATTAATTTAATTAAATTAAACGAATACTTAAATTTGGGTTGGGATGTTACAACTAAGAAAACTAGTATTTCTTTGCAGATGGCGGATAGATCACTTACATATCCTCACGACATTCTTGAAGATGTACTAGTGAAGGTGGATCGCTTCATATTCCAAGCTGATTTCATAGTTTTGGATATGGAAGAAGACGTCGACACTCCAATTATTTTAGGCCGCCCATTCCATTTCTCATTAAGGGAAGAACGATAATTGACGTAGAAAAAGGTTCTTTGATCCTACGAGAAGCCAATCAAGAGGTGGAATTCAAAGTTTTTGATGCAACCAAGTACCCCATTGATTCTTTTTCGAATTTAAAGCCTGGATTATTGACTTCATATTTCTTTAATAAAAAAAGTAAACTGCAATAAAAGTAAATAAACTAGTAAAAACAATGAGAGCAAATCAATAGATCGATCAAAACTAAGGATTACCACCTCCTTGTATCAATTATGGTTAAAAGTATAGCTAAGGAATAAGTGGCAATCGAGTATAAGATCAGAATTAGGCTGCGAAGGGATCATAATGATCGGAATAGAGCAAAAGGCACTAAGAATGGCCTTCAACTAAAGGAATCAATTGACAATCGATACAAAGGAGGCTTGGCAGAGCAATAAACAGTGAAACCAGGTCTTTGACTGAAAGAGCTAGGGTTTTTGTGTAGGGTTTGTTGTTAAAAAATTGTGCCTCCTTTGGTCGTGAAGCATCATCTCCTTTTATATGCACGTAGCCCTAGCATAGAGAAAGTACATTCCTATTAGGTTACGGTTAAGATCGGATCATAATCAATTAGAGTCAATCTTCTTAATTGATTGTCTTCACTGCCAAGTAATCCTCAAGAATATCTATTAATTTAGGTTATTATCATATAAATAATAATTCCTTCATATCAACCATAGTACGATATTCATTCGATATTAAAGCCCAAGCCATGATTTGGCTCAATATGACTTTAAACTTGGTTTTGTAAAAATAGGTCCAAAGAAAGTCACTTATCGCGTATGTTAGTGTTAGAGGTTATCTCTCACACACTGCCAATGTGTCATAGGGTTCGAACCCAAGACCACTAGTCAAATTCCTTTTTTATTGGGCTAGACCCCCGTTGGAGAAAAAAATATAAATTCTTATTTTAAACTGAATATCTTGAATACTGGGTGCAAAATAGAAGTTTCCTACTTGTCCTCGCAAGGCCATAAGGCTATTTCCAACCCATGAGGCCAAATCTAAAAAATTCCAAATTATAGCCATATTCTTCTCCTAACCCAAGAAAAGTAAGGGGCCAAATACCAATCCAACTATTGCCTGTAATGGATAACTTTTTGGTGAAGCCCACTCAAGGATGACGCAGCCCATGTGCAAGGAAGAATCAGTAGGCCCCGTAGCTATTGCTATCCTGTAGATGTTGTATCGCCACGTGGCAAATGTTGGCAACAATTCAAACATCTCTTCTTCTTTTTTATTATATTCTAATAGTAACCCAAATCCAACGATCTAGATTAAATCGAAGTTATTTTAACGGTAAAAAAAGAAGATCCAACGGCTGAAATTTAAATCCAATGGTCAAAATAATATTTTAAATTAATCTAAATCAGATGCAACCTCAAAACTCACTCCAAACTCTATAAATACCCACCCATTTCTCAAATAATCTACCAATAACATTTTTTCTATTTCTCAATTTATTTTTCCTTTGTCAATTTCATCAATCTCCTTTCATTCTTGTTAAAGATGTCCCAACAAGGTGTGAATTGCAGGTCCAAAGAAGATGAGGCATTGTGCAAAGGGTTCGTTTCCGTTAGTGAAGATGGGACTATTGGCACCAATCAAGCAAGCGGCCATATTTTGGCAGCTTGTATATCAAAAGTTTCTGAAAAATTATCTAGGCCTTAGTGGACCTGAGCGACGAACATATCAAGCCATTGCTTCTCGGTTCAAAACTATCAACCAACAATGTTCTCCTTGGAAGGCAAGCTTGACTAAGGCCAATACGAACCCACAAAGTGGCTCAAATCTACATGATGTGGTAAGTACCCATTCTTATTAAAGCCTTAAATTATATTTGTAATTTTATTCAACTCCAAACTCTTTTTTTTATCCATGCATAGGACGTGTATGCGAAAATGATCTTTCTTAATGATAATAAGCCTCCTGTTGAGGCCCAAAAAAATCACGGGAAGTCCAAAGACATTTAAAACCCAATATAACATATAATGTTGGTCATGCGTTAATCTCAGCTGTATTTGGGGAATTAATTCATTAAATAAATATAGAAATAGTGTGCATGCCATGCCAAGCCGATAATACATTTTTCATATGTTGATCACCTATCAAGCTCACATGAACCCAAGTCATGTGGTTTACCGGGCTTGCACGAGGGATTGTGGTGTGGAAGGTTACCGAGGTCCATAAGGCCCACGGAAACTCTTAGACAATGGAGACGTTAGGCTAGCTACTTGGGAGCACCAAAGTCCAAGCCCATTACTTGGAGTTCTCCAATATGGGTGAGCAAACGAGATATTTTTCAAGCACTTCCTTTTACCCATAGGAAATAGTCATTTTCCAATGCCTAGCTTTACATGCTAGAAATAAGAATGTCCTAATGCTCCCTATTACCCATTGGAAACAAGCCAATTCCAACACTTCTTTTTACCCATAGGAAATAGTCATTTTTCAATGCCTATCTTTACCTGCTGGAAATAAGAATGTCCCAATGTTCCCTTTTACCCATTGGAAATAGACTAGCTCCAATACTTCCTTTTACCTATTGGAAACCAAAAAGAGCCTTCACCTTCTATAAATTGGGAGGCATTGCCTAGCCAAAATCAACCCCTCTTGGTTGTTTCAAGCCTCTCAAAAACCATGAGAACTCACATTTCTTCAGCTGCTGCAAGCATTCTAGCAGCCACCAACTTTTCTTCAACCATTAAGCTCTCCCTCATTCGGCTGCTGCAAGCAACACAGCAGCCATTGACCAATTTTTCTTCGGCCATCAGTCCCTTCCTTTAGCTGCTGGAGCAGCACAACAACTTCTTGCTTTGGCTACTGCAAGCATCCCAGCAGCCATCAACCCCCTTCTTTAATCATCACACCTCCTTCCTAGCTGTTGCAAGCACCCCAGCCATAACCTCCTCTCCTTGAAACCATTCTCCCTATAAAGCCTCACCAAGCATAACTCCAAGCTTTTCCTTCCTCCTCATACCCTTCCAAGCTAAAAACACCATAGCCTTTAAGCCTCAAGCTTTTCTTCCCATCCTCCTTCTCTTGAAACTCTTAAATCTATAAAGCATCACCTAACTCCAAGCTTTTCCTTCCTTCCAAGCTTTAAACACCATAGCCTTCAAACCTCAAGCTTTTCATTCCATCCCCCTTCTCTTGAAACTCTTAAATCCCCATAGTCATAGCCACAAACAACAAATTATCAACACCCAAACTCAAACATATCCAACACCAAGCCAAGCACATGCATTCTCATTTGCTAAACTTGTGGGTCTTTAGCTCCCACACTCCAAGCTCTCGTGCCAAGCTCATATAATATCATATCAACATCAGCAAGTCATCTTCAACTCTTCGTCGAGTTGCTGGAAACATCAGTACAAAACACGCAGCCGCTAGAAGAAGAACAAAGTACTCCCTTGGGACTTGCTTCTCCCTCGGGATACTTTGGGCCTAGTTCTTGCTAACTCAGAAAAAGGGGCAATGAAGGCTTGATTCATCACTCTATGACGATCCAAGAATCAACAAGCCCGGACGAGCCTTCCGATGGAAAAAGACCCCAACACCTCCGAATAAGCCTTTCAAGTTGTACCATTCTTGGGAAATCATAAAAGATTGCCCAAAGTGGAACAATATAAATGAGCCGCCCTCACAACAATGCAAACGATATCGCCATGCCTAGTCCACGACCATCCTTGCCTAGTCCAAGGCTTGAGGGGCGAGATAAACAAAAGGCCCCCAAAAAAAAAAAAAGGGGAAGATGGTTGACCCTTCTCAACAAATAAGGGATAAGTACTTGGAATCATTGGTTGAGCAAGGCATTGCTTTCGAGAAGGATATAGGAGACCGGAGCTCAATATATTGGACAAGTTTGTCCAAGATCAAGCTTACTCTTATGCTTATGCCTATGCCTATCAGAAGTAACAAGATAAGGAAGCCCAAGAACAAAAAATAATGTCTATAGACGTGTCCAAATTTACTCCAAGAAAGAAGAAGTATTTGGGGGATAAACAAGATGAAATTATGCAAGAACATGCACTGGGTCAATAGTTTGCCGTTAATCTTGAAGACAACTCAGGGGACTATTATCCAAGCCCCGCCCCCACGATGGTGGTTATTAGTTTATTCCTATTGGGTCATGTATGGTGAATTTGAAGTATTGTGTGTTCTCTTTTTTAACAAAATTATATTTGTGGAATTTCAATTTTTTTTAGATCAAATTGTTCAAAAAATTAAATTATGAAGTTATTTAAAAAGATTAAATGAAGAAAAGTTATCCATGAAAAAAAAAATAGACTTAAACCATTTTTAAACAATTTAATAAAGTTGCAGATTTTGGGGGGAAAACCGGTTTGAGTCCGGACAAACCCAATGGTTACTTTTTGGAGAGAGGAAATTTGGATTTAAGTCCAAATGGGTTGGAGAAGGCCTAAGACCATCTCCAACCATTGGGGTGGAAACCCAAATTTTCAATTTTAAGTCCAAAATTCTTCTCCAACCCATGTATTTTGGGGGGTGGAAATTTGAGAAATGTCAAATTTGGGGTGGTCCAAGTTTTGCCTAAACTGGTATTTTATGTGGAGCCCAAAGTTTGCTTGGAAGTAGGGCTCATCAATGGACCGGGTCGGGCTAGCCCGGCCCAAATTTAATGGGCTTGGGCTGGGCCGGACTTTAAAGAGGAGAGAGAAAATACCGGGAAGGGTTTTTTTAGAAAATTTTAAGCCCAAGCCCGATCCATGGGCCAAGCTTGGAAAAGCCCATCGGGCCGGGCCGCAACAGACCTACTTCATTCGAAAAAAATCATAAACTTAATCATTTGGGCATTTTAGTCCAAATTTGAGATTAAACTCACTTAATTCCAATATTTTCATATCAAACCAAATTCATAAAACACCCAATAAAGTCATACAACTTAATAAGATTTTCCACAAAAATAATAAAATCAAGTATTACTTTTGAGGTTATTACATAATTAGACCGTAATACGTTTTAAGAAATAATTTTAAAAAATAATAAGTAGAAAAAAAAAATTTAAGAATGGTATGAATAAATATACAAATGTTTGGTGATGTGTTCAGGAAAAGCATGATTATATTTGGTGGTACAATTATGTTTCGTGATATGATTATATTTGGTGATATGATCTGTTGTTCATCTTATTTATATATATATATATATATATAATTGTTGTATTAATAATTGACACAAATTAATGTGCTAATCATCCAATTATAAACTAGGAATGAGTAAAGAAAAGTAAATGAAATGAAACAAATTATATATGTGATTTAAGTGATATTATCCTAATCCTAAACTCTTTATTATACATAATTATATATGAATGCGGGCCTAACGGGCTGGGCTTTAGTGGGTGGGCCGGGACGGGCTTCAGACACCCAAGTCCAAGCCTAGCCTAGCCTAGCCTAGCCCAAGGCCAGTTGGGCCATCTCAAAGCCCATAACGGGCCGGACCGGACTTTTTTCGATGGGGCGGTGGGCCCCCATTGGCCCATGAGCCCGCAGACCAAATGATGAGGCCTATTTGGAAGCCCATGTGAAGAAGAAAAGTTGATGGGCCCCGGGAGACAGCTTTGCTGTCTGGCCAACAGATTTGTGCCACATAGTTGGCAGCTCCAGCAAAAGTGATTCCAACGTCTAAAAATTCAAAAGCCGTGCTGTTTTTTTAAAAAAAAAAAATTATTTTTATAATTCCAACATCTATATTTTGCATCAACAATCAGGATTAATTTTAGGCAATCCAAACTGTAAAATTTCACATCCAACGACTCAAATTTTAATCTAACGATCAAAATAATATTTATAATTAATCTAAATCAGATCCAACCCCAAAACTTATTCCAAACTCTATAAATAGCCATTCATTTGGTAAATAATCCACCAAAAATCATTTTTTTCCTTTCTCCCTTTGTTCTATTTTTTCATTCTACTTTCATTCTTGTGAGAATGGCCCCAAAACCCCAAAGAGGTGTGAATTGGAAACCACAAGAAGATGAGGCATTGTGCAAAGGGTAGGTTTCTATCTCTGAAGATGGGCCTATTGGCACCAATCAATCAAAAGACTCATTTTCGTTGCATGTGTACCAAAAGTTTTTGGAAAATCATCCGGGCATGAGCGGAGCTGAGGTACGATGACAACAAGCTATTGCTTCTCAGTTCAAGATCATCAACCAACAATGTTCTCTATGGAAGGCATGTATGATAAAGACCGATGCAAGGCATGTGAGTGGCTCCAATCTTGAAGATGTGGTGAGTACCCATTTTTTTCAATGCTTAAATTTATAATTCTAATTCTTTTCAATTATTAACTTGATTTTTATTTTATTTCATGGGTATGATATGAATGCAAAAACACTTTTCTTGAATGATAATAAACCTCCAAAATAGACCTTTCAAGTTGTATCATGCTTGGCAAATCTTAAAAGATTACCCAAAATAGAACGACCTATGTGAATCTCCCACACAAACATTCAAAGATTCTTCTCATAGTGGCAATACAGTCAATTAGGAGGAAGATGAAGATGATGTGGTCATGCCTACTCCAAGGTCGTTGGGAAGAGATAAACAGAAGGATGAAAAAAAGAAAGGGAAAGGTGTTGAAGGTTATCTCAACCAAAGTGGAAAGTTCTTGTTTGAATTGGTTCAACATGCCTATCAAATCCAACAAGATAATGAGGCCAATGAACAGAGGATAATGTCTATGGACCTATCCAAATTTACTCTAAGAAAAAAGAAGTATTGGGGAAATAAGCAAGATGAAATTATAGAGGCCCAGATGAATACAATTTCCCCTTACAATCCAGAAGACAACTCTAGAGACTATTATCCAAGCCTTCCACATAGTGGTTATTAATTTATGTTTATTTGTAATTGTTGATTATCTTTATTTATAATTATAGTTTATCTTTATTTATGATTGTCATTTATTTTTCTATGATTAGTCTTTTTTTAAATTCAATGATAAACCACAAAATTCATTAAAATCACACAACCACTTTTATAATTTAAACACACAACGTAGCTCATTGCCTCTCTCATTTGCATCTCCAAATGTGGTTGATCAAATCATTTCTTAGATTGTGATGCACTTGCGAAGCATGGACTCTATTATGACGGACCATGTAGTCTGAGATAGTTTGTTTGTCTCGGTTTATATTGTACGTGATTGTTGGCTCAAGCTCATAAGCAAGTCTTTCTCTTGCTCTTCTAGATGTTCGTGGACAATTATCACCATCATCAGATTCTGCATCTAGATCTTCATACTCATCCTCAACAATCATGTTGTGCAATATTATGCACGTCATCATGATTGAATGAAGTTGTTCTTTAAGCCACATACGTTCAGGTCCCATAACAATTGCCCATTAAGCCTGAAGTATTCCAAAGGCTCTTCGAAATCATTCCTATAAGCCTCTTGTTTTTGGGCAAATAGTCTTTTTTTGTTTTGGAGTATCTGGTTGGGATCGTCTTAACCAATATAGCCCAATGAGGGTAGATACAATCAGCCAAGTAATAACCCAGATTGTGTGGCCAATTCGGTAGAATAACTGAAAGGACCCGCCCCGAATTTCCCAAAACCCGAGGCGAATCCTTTGGAATTCCCGACATCACCCCAATGCCGGGCCCACTTACTAAAAACCGAGACTTTCTGCCGAAATTTTGGTAGAGTCTCTCCTGTAAATTGGACATTTTCCAAAACTACAACCTGCATAAGAACACATTTAATAACCACAACTGGCAGCATGCACAATATAATTTCATGCAATTCATGCAAACGGCCTTCGGCCTTCTAATAATTCTCAATAAACTACCAAGCATGCTAGCAAATCAATTCATGCCTTAAACAAGGCAAATGATAAATTCAAATATAAATTTATGACTACTAAATTTCAACATACATCGTCTAACTTTTTCAATTTCAGCATACGAGGTTTTAACCTCCTAACACAATCACATCTATGTTCGTGGCTGCACCTAATAACCTTAGGCTGCTTATGTACCTTCACTGAGGGATCAAGCCACACGTAGTTCTTCCCTAAAACCTAAGTCCACACCTAGACAATACCTTATTTCATTTCTCTGTATATCACATAATCTCCCCATGCGCCGGTACTACCAACGCCACGTATGGGGCCTGTCAACACGCCGGATAACCTACGCCACATGCGACCATACCATACTATCACAATATCTCCCCATACGCCAGTACAACCAACGTCACGTATGGGGTCTGTCTCAACGCCAGATAACCTACGCCACGCGAAACCTACACATCATATCACATATCTCTCCATACGCCGGTACAACCAACGCCACGTTTGGGGTCTGTCAACACGCTGGATAACCTACGCCACGTGCGACCATACCATACTATCACAATATCTCCCCATACGCCGGTGCAACCAACGCCACGTATGGGGTCTGTCTCAACGCCGGATAACTTACGCCACGCGAAACTTGCACATCATATCACATATCTCCCCATACGCTGGTACAACCAACGCCACGTACGGGGTCTGTCGACACACCGGATAACCTACGCCACGTGCGCCTCCACATATTATCACGTAATCTCCCCATACGCCGATACTACCAATGCCACGTATGGGTCCTGTCCGCACGCTGGATAACCCACGCCACGTGGGACCTAACTTTCACAGGGTGTTACTTGTAGTGTAACCAAAATCCGGGGAAGTACCTAGGGTAGTGCGTATAGAACTTCAAAGTGACATTCTAGACTCTTTTGTACCCTTGTGCAAACATATAATTATATATATATTAATACTAATATTGTGTAAACCTCAACAATAGTCTAGCACCCGATAATCCCCCTTGGAAGGTGAGATTACTCTGGAAGACTCACGGTCAACCAAGGGTCAAACTACCATATCCCTGGTCAAACAGGCCTATGGTGCCCACGACCTCCAAATTCTGATCCGAAAGTTCCTATGGGTTCTACAAGGTATAGGACACTCGTCCTGCAAGTTTGGTCCAGATCGGACGGTCGGATCGCTCACGATCACACGATCTGACGATTATTATAAAACATAAACTTTATATTTATAAATCGGAACATCCGGGGCTCCGATTCACGATCCGTGAATTCCTACACGATCCTAGAAATACCTAAATTAACATATATTAAATTTAAGACCATCCAACGGTCCTAACCTATCGAACCCGAATAACGCGCAATAGGCGATATCCGTTCGATAGTCAAACGACGTCCGAATTGAGATCCGCAAAATCCTACGCACTCGTGACACCCTAAGGATCTCATTGAGACATAGTGCTAGCCCACTACCCTAGCCCACGCACCGCCACACGCGCCGGCAGCTTTGGGTATCCAAAGCGATTACGCGTCGCCGGAAAATCTCAAAACCACGGCTCCAAACTCCTACCCTAGGTATAACACCCTATCTGGAGCCACTTTTGTTCTTGGACCTACCCCAAAAACTGACCAGAAGTGGCTGGAATTGCGATCCCAAAACTGGCCAAATTTCAATTCGAAAATCGAATTGCCTACGCAAAGAATCGATCTAATCCTACCCAACCATCAGCTAGAGCATGAAGAGAGGATGAATTTCCATACCTTGATCGCCAGAAATGGCAGCCGGAGGAGGGAGATCGGAGCCGGCGAAGTTCGGGCAAAAACCGAGCGAAAATCGCCTTTTTCCGGCGGTTGGAGCGGCGGCCGATGTCGGGGGAGGGATGGGTCGTGACACCGAGGCCGAGCTGCTCCTTTTGGCACCGGTCCTGTCCGCAGCCGCGGCCGGTGGCCGGAGATACGAAGAGAGAGAGAGAGAGAGAGAGAGAGAGAGAGAGAGAGCTCGCAGGAGGGAGAGAGAGAGAGAGAGAGAGAAATCTGATTTTTATAAAAATCTCATTTCGAAATAATTACGATTGTGCCACTGGGTTTCTTTTGACCATATCTCTCTCGTTACAACTTTGATTCGAGCCCACTACGTGTCTACGAACTCGTCTCAGTACGACCTATCCAAAAATACTAGTCACTGCCCCAAACTCTCTCCAGGTAAGAAAGTGACCAAAATACCCCTATCTCAAGGGTAAATTTGTAATTTCCCCTAAATAATTCAATAACTTAAATAAGGGTTAAATTTGAAGTCGGGGTGTTAAAAATAACACTTCTTAAATAGACAAGAGAATGAGATGACCTACATGTCTAAAAATAATTGAATGAAGATAAGGAAAGATAGGGAAAGATAAGGGAATCCAATGAAGTGAGATGAACAAAGATGAGCAAGGTTCAGAACATGATTGAAACCAGACAATAAGAGATGGGAAATGGTTGAGAAAATAATTGAATGAAGATAGGAAAGATAAGGGAATCCAATAAAGTGAGATGGACAAAGATGAGCAATGGTTCAGAACATTATTGAAACAAGACAATAGGAGATGGGAAAGGGTTAAAAAAAAATTGAAGAACACATGTGGAGGTGGGCAAAAGTTCAGAACATTATTGGATGAGGAAAAAGGAATCCAATGAAGTAAAAGTAAAAGTAAAAATGGAAGACAATTATGGCAATAGCTTCAATGAAGGGTTCAAATTATTCCGGGCATACGCTAAAGTAGCAGCTCCAGCGATTGCTACCTCTTTAAAAAAAATCGTGTGGTTCCATTGTTCTTAATATAAATCATGTGCTACTTGTTTTTACTTTCAAAGTCCATGAAATAAAATGTTGTTGTACTTGTTTTTTTTTTTAAGTGAAATTCTATTTTATTTTTTATTTTTTAGTTTTTTAAGTAAAAATGTTTAGAAAATTAAATCACAAATGTTGAAACAAAAATAATGTCAAGAAAAATTAATGAGGAAAAAATTTTAGGGGTTAATTATTCTTAAATAATTTAATAAAGTTGTGGACTCAAAATATGAGTCTGCAAGGTTGGAGGAAAAAAAAATTTAAGTCCTAAAAATACATAATTAGTTGTATTTTAGACGATAGAAATTTGAATTTAACCCCAACATAGTTGGAGATGGCTTAACAATGGATGTCCGTGAGGGGAAACTATATATGGTTCAGTAACTCTGAAAAACCAAATTTTTTTTAGGATTAACTTCGCTTTAGTCCCTGTAGGTTTAGTGTCAGTATCGAAATGGGCCCCAAAGTTTGAGTTTTATCAATTTCGTACCCTACATTTCGAAATATTACCAATTTACACCAGCCGTTATATTGACCGTCAAAGTCAGACGTTAAATGCTGACGTGGCAGTCGTGGGACCCACATCATAACCAAATAGCTGTTAGAAAGCGACGTCACGATGGGCAATTTCGGAAGAAAAAAATCGAAGGAAAGGAAGAGTTCGCATGCGTTCCAAGGAAGAGTTTGATTACCTGAGTTGGAAAAATTGAACCAACTCAGTTTCTGAGTTGTGTTCGTACTGAAACAGACATAGAGGAGAGGTTGGAGAGGTTTTGAGGGTTTGTTCTTGTTTTGGAGTGCAAAAATTTGAAATAGACTGCAAAAATCATACTGAAACGGAGGTTTCCGAAAAGATCTGAAGAATATGAGTTGAGGACTTCGTCCGGAAGGATATGGAGAACCTTTCTATGGTACGTATGGCTTACTGTTCTAAGGTTATTGGCAGATGATGTTTTCGAGTGAAAGTTTCAAATAGAGTCAGTTTCGAGTTTGGTGTCGACTGAAAGTTTGGCTTTTATAATGGATTATGAGTTTCAAGGTAGGTGTCGGTATCACTGTGTCTATTTAATTGGTAGATGGAATGGTGTGAATGGTAGGTGGTATGCGGAAGTAAACGTTGGCTTTTGCATGTGGTCCTACAACCACTGGGAATCTTACCTTTTGTATATGTGTGTACTGACATAGAAACCTGCATTTGTATATGTGTGTTTGTATTTGTGTGTTTGTATATCTGCATTTGTATATCTGTATATGTATTTGTATTTGTATTTGTATTTGTATTTGTATGTGTATTTGTAAACAGGAGTACATGTATTTTGTTTTGGGTAAAATTGGTAAAATTCATGTGTGGTTTTCGACCTGCAGGGGATGAGGCAGGATTTTCTATTCAAATGTACCACAATGGTGAAATAAGAGGTAACTATTATGTGAATGGGTCTGTGGATTGGTTTGATTATTGTGATAAAGATAGAATGTCAATGACTGAGATAGATGCCATGGTCAAGGAGTTAGGGCACGAAGGTTTGATTAACTACTGGTACAGTATTCAAGGTGATAGTTTTGATGGTGGCCTAGTTAAGCTGAGTGAAGATACAGATGTCTTAGACATGCTAGTATTTGTGCCTGACACTAGGGTGATAAATATATTCCTAGAACATGTCTTGGCATGCACTAAAGAGCAGTTTTACAGTCAAGTGGGTTCAAACATATTTATAAATTTGGATGATGAATTTGGGACCAATAGTGGGGTAGTGATTCAAGAGCTTGATGACAATTGTGGTGCCATTGTTCCAGTGGGTGGGGGAGTATCCCAGGTGCAAAAGGTGAAAAAAACAAGTGTTGTAATAGAAGAGTTGAATGAAGAAGGGTTGAATGAAGAAGCATGTGGAGAAGGCAAAGAGTTGAATGAAGAAGGGTTGAATGAAGATGGCTTAAATGAAGATGGGTTGATTGATGAAGCTTCTAAACAAGGCAAAGAATCTGTCACTGTGAATAATGAGGAGAATTCTGACAAGGGCAAAGAAAAGCCAAGTCAAGGTTGTTCTGATAAAGGCAAAGGCAAGGTTGATGACATGTCACATAGGGTGAAGCGTGCATTTGGTAAAAAAAGAAGTGGCAGTTTGAGGAGGACAAGGACTATTCACCATAAAGACAAAGTTGTGGAAGGAAGGGTTGATGGCTACAGGACCGAGTTTCAAAGGCATTCCATGATGTTGAGAAGTGGAAGAAGTTTGGCAAATGCTGCAAACTTTGAAGGCTTGGATGATGATGCTTTTGATAGTGAGGACTCAGATTATATGATTCCCAAGAACTTCAGTGAAGATGAAGATGAAGATGATGTTTTTTTTTATGAATGGGTGGATGACCAAACTGAATGGACAGGGGCTAAAGAAACTGGGAATAAGGCTGCTCCTGATTGGCCTACAGATGTTGAATTGGATTCTGACGATTCTAAGTGCAGGGATTATGCCAAGTATAATTCTGATGAGGAAGTTGATAAGAATTGGCCAGAGTTCAATGCTGCAACTGACATGGCAGATCCAAAGTTTGAGATTGGGCTGTTGTTTAGTGATTGTAAGGTGTTTAGGGCAGCTGTCAGAGAGTACTTCATCTTGCAGAATAGGGATGTAGTGTTTATTAGGAATGAGGCTTTGAAGCTGAAGGCAGTTTGTGGGGACCCAGATTGTGAGTGGATGATATATGCTTCAAAAATGCAACATGAGAACACATTGCAAGTGAAGACATATGTAGGTGAGCACACATGTACACAGCTATGGGAGAACCCTACTGTGAAGTCAACATGGATAAGCAAGAAATATGTTCACAGTTTGAAGTCCAATCCCCAGTGGCCAGTGAAGTCATTGAAGGAGACTGTTGAGAAGGATTATAATACAGGGGTGTCAAGACAACAAGTGTATAGGGAAAATATAAGGCACTAAAGCTGATTGAGGGCAGTTTCAATGAACAATATTCAAGAATTTGGGATTACTGTGAGGAATTAAGGAAGACTAACCCAGGAACCACAGCAATGGTTAAGTGTGATTTCCAACAACAAGTGGGGCAACCAAAGTTTCAAAGGTTGTATGTTTGTTTAGGAGCTGCTAAGGAAGGCTTCAAAGCTGGGTGCAGGCCTATTATAGGTTTAGATGGGTGCTTTTTGAAGAGTGTTTATGCAAGGCAACTGTTAACTGCTGTGGGTATAGATGCCAATAATGAAACCTGGGTAATTGCTTATGCAGTTGTGGAATCAGAGTGCAAGGAATCTTGGATTTGGTTTTTGGAGTTATTGGTTAAGGATTGTGAGATTGTGAATCAATTTGGCCTCACCTTTATATCCGACAAACAAAAAGGTTTACTACTTGCTTTTGAGCAAGTGGTCCCTAATTGTGACCACCGGTTCTGTGCAAGACACATGTTTTCCAACTACAGGGTGCTTTTCAAAGCAAAAAGCCTCAGAGACAAGTTTTGGGAAGCATCATATGCAACCACTATCCCCCACTTTACAAGGCCATGGAAGACCTGAAAAAACTATCAAAGGATGCATATGAATGGCTAACCACTCCAGATAAACCTCCAAGGCATTGGTCCAAATCACACTTCAACACTCATTTGAAGTGTGACATGTTGTTGAATAATCTTTGCGAGTCCTTCAATGCTACCATATTGGAATGTAGGGATAGACCAATTCTGTCAATGTTTGAGTATATTAGATGTATACTGATGAGGAGAATACAAGCAAGAAAGGACAAAATGCTGACATGGAACAAGCCTATCTGCCCAAGGATATTTAAGAAGGTGGAGGGAAATAAAGCCAAGGCAGGTGCTTGTGTGGCAATGTGGTCAGGTGGAGGTAAATTCCAAGTGTCAGCTGGTGGCCATGCACAATATATTGTGGACTTGGAATTGAGAACTTGTTCTTGTAGAGCTTGGGATTTGCAGGGATGGCCTTGTGTTCATGCTATTGCAGCCATAAATTATAAAGGGGGTCTTAATGTCATGGATTTTGTGGATGACTGCTATTTGAAATCAACTTACTTGAAGACATATGAGAATCTCATACTGCCTATGAATGGGATGGATATGTGGGATAAGAGTGACTTTCCACCATGTCTTCCTCCGTCTTACTCTACACAGCCTGGAAGGCCAAGAAAATGTAGAACCAAAGAACAGGAAGAGCACAAGGGCAAGATGAAGATGAGAGCATCAAGAAACCAATCTGAAACTGCATTGTCTCGCATTCCTAACACATAGGACTCTCTCAAATGTGGACAATGTGGTAAAAAAGGGCACAATAAGAGGACTTGCCATTGGAATCTTCCCCCAAAAGCTAAACCTGCAACTAAGAGGAAGAGGGGTACTGAAAATACCCAGGTATAGCAACTCAATCTTTTTCAATTCTATCCCTTAATAACCCTAAGCGTTTGTTGCAAACTGATGTAGTTTTTATGTTGTAAACCACTCCATCTGACGCATCCACTCTAGCTGGTGATCCAAGCACCCTAAAGCAAAGATCCAAGCCTCCAAGGCGTGTGCAAAAAGGGAAGCCAAAACCAACTAAGAAAGGACATGCCACTTCTGAAGCACAACCAGCCTCAACTTTGCTTCCTCATGCATCAACTTCTGTTTCAACTGCAGGATCAAATGTTGTACATTGAAGCTCACTGAAAAAGCTATTTGATGATTCACGTTTTGTTGTTAGACTGGCAATTTGTGATTAGGAGGTTTTTGTTTTTGAAAAATTGGTCATGTATAACTAAGTGCTGACTTATTTTGATGGATGTAATTGCATTCACATAAGCCTCAACCACTGTGAATGCAAATACATCCACTGAAACTGCCATTTTGGAATGAATTTGAATGGACATGAAATGTGTACGATATGCAATGTTATTATCTGGTTATTTTGAGCCATTTTGAATGCATAATTTTATGAGTTTTTGGGTTGCCACTTTGCTTCATTATTTTGGTCATTCACTTCATTGTTCCAGGTGCATCCATTTTCTAACTTCCCTGTTACATTATTTTTGCCATTCCATTTTCTACAAATTTTGCCATTCCATTCACTTCATCAAGTTACAAAAAAGTCGGCAATTAAACTGCTACATAACAATTAAACCTTACCCCATAACCCTTAATCCTACCCCATAAGCCCTTAAGCCTTACCCCATAACCCTTAATCCTAAAATCCTAAACCCTTAAACCCTTAGGGGTCGTTTGGTACGGGGGACTGTCATGGATTGGATTAAGTATTGGTACTGTCTTGGATTGGCTTGGCTTGGCATAAGCTGGATAACACTTGTACCGCGTTTGGTGTATGTTTGATTGGACTAGGACTTTTTTTTTTTTTTTTGAAAAGTAAGATTTTTTTATATTTTTTTGACTTTTCTTCTCTCTCCATCTCTTTCTTCCTCTCTGCATTTCGTTTTTTCATTTTGGACGAAGCTCTCTGCTCCTCCTTCTTCTTCTCCTCTACATCTCTTTATCTTCTTCTTCTCCATTTTCTCTCCTCTTTTTTTGTCTACTTTTCTTTTCTTTTCTTTTCTTTTCAAAAAATTTCTCCCATCTTTTCTATTTTTTTCTAAAATTTTCTCTCCTCCTGTTCTCCATTTTCTTTCCTCTTCTCCTCCATTTTCTTTCTTCTTCTCTATTTTTTTCGAAAAATTTCTCTCATCTCTTCTTCTCCATTTTCTCTCCTCTCCTCTGTTTTGTTTTTAGAAAATTTTCTGTTCTCTCCTCTTCCTCTTCTATTCTGTCATCTCCTTCTTGGGTGGCTGTGGTTGGTGGCTGTGGCTTGTGGTCGTGGCTAGTGGTCATGGCAGGTGGTAGGGGATGGTGGTTGTGGCTGCTGCTTGGTTGGTCGTTGGTTGTGGGGCGATTGGGTGTGGTTGCTAGTTGCTTGGGTCGTCGAGACTGTTAGTCCCTCCTCTCCAGATGGGTTTAGCTAAGAACACCTAAGGAGGTGTTTTTGGTGGGCCCCAGTATTAGTTAATCCCATTTAAAATTAGAACTGGGTGAAACAAACATGGGATAAAACTTAAGCCAAGCCAGTCCAAGCTTGCACGGTGTAACAAACACACCCTTACATAACAATTAAACCATTACAAACTGCTACTAACAATACATTCATTCAATGGCAGAAGCTAATTCCAAGCTCCTCTTTTTGTTCACTCCACATCCACACATCCCTCCCAAAATGATGCTTGCAAATAGAACCCACGAAGCCACCAACAACACCCAAACGACCTTTTCTCTTTGTCTTGCCATTGCCATTGACTTCTCCAGCTTATTCCGCGATTTTAAAAGCCCAGGAATCACTGCCTTCGACCGTTCACACATGGCCGGATCAAACCATGCCCAAAATTCACAGCCCTTAAAACCCCTCTTAGTCTCACGTACCTTGGCTGCACACATGGAAAATCGCCTCCCAGGATTCGAATCTGTCCAAGAGGTTCGAATTGTAGCAGCCTTTCCGCACCAACACATCGGCGCCTCTTCATCCATTTCGCCCAGCCAATTGGATCTTCTTCGTTAGTTTCCCTCCACTTTTTTCCTCGCTCCTTTGCTCTCGAAAACACGAACACAAATCAGAAACTGAGTTGGTTCGATTTTTCCAACCCAGGTAAGTGAACTCTTCCTTTCCTTCGATTTTTTTATTCCGAAATTGCCCATCGTGACGTCGCTTTCTAACAGCTATTTGGTTATGATGTGGGTCCCACGACTGCCACGTCAGCATTTAACGTCTGACTTTGACGGTCAATGTAACGGCTGGTGTAAATTGGTAATATTTCGAAATGTTGGGTACGAAATTGATAAAACTCAAACCTTGGGGCCCATTTCGACACTGATATTAAACCTACAGGGACTAAAGTGAAGTTAATCCTTTTTTTTAAACGAGTCATCTATCGGGTTAGAAGTTTAAAATGGTTGGAAGGTGGGTCTTCTAAGTTTGAGATATTGGATCCGACCCGACCCAACAACACAATCCGTGGTGGGGCTGAAAATAAAGAGGCACTCACACACGGTCCTCTCCTCTCGCGTGGCTCTTCTTGCTCTCCATTGCGTTTGCGCAGGTAATTCCCAAGCTTCAACTCCAAGCCTACATTTTCTCCCTTCTCGGTTTCCTTTTCTAAGTGAATCAAAACTCTCTTCCATTTTCATCATTTAACATAATAAAACAATCAAATTTTTACTTCTAATTTCGTGTTTTAGTGATTGAGTGGTTGCAATCTTGTATTTCATTGGTAGTAAAATCCATATGAGCCTGCTAACTGTTTGATGAAATGCCTCTGGGAGAATCTCTGTCTTTTCTCTTTTTCTTGTGCCGTCTGTATTATAAGGGTTTTTTTTTTTCCTACATTGTTACGACCTCCATTTGAAGCTCAACTATAAAGGCCCAACTAGGCATGTTTGAGCTGCTTCTATTCACTGCGTTGTAATTTGTAGCATATGGCTATTGGAAACTTGTTGCATGAATTTTTCTACTGCATGCGTACATGTGTTGCTTTTTGGAATAAGTTTCTGAGCGAGCAAGCCTCTCTCAGATTGTGCCCTTCTCCTTCAGAGGGAGCGTCTTTCACAATGAGTTCAGAGTTCAAAGCGTGTTCTTTGTATTTAATGTTACAGAGGCTCAATTGTTTGAACAATTGGGGTCATCAATTTTGGGATCACAAGTGAAAACTTTTTGCATCTGATCACGAGTGAACACTACTAGCTGCCTGGTTTCCTCATCTTTGTGGTTAGCTGGTTGGTAGGCCCTTTTAACCTCTACGATGGGGACAGTGGCTTTTAGTAATATTTCCTTACCTTTGAAAAACGCATATTGGATCATCTTGTTGTGTATATTATATTGGCTTTTATAGCATACCTTTTAGTCTATGATTTGGAAAGTTTTCAAAAGGCAAGTGCTTGGTATTTAAGTTATAATTCTCTAAAAACTACTAAGCTAAAATAAAACCAAACCATATATGTGATCCGTTTCATTTTGTTAAGCATGAAACTGGAGGTCTTCCTCCTTATCCCTTGTATTAGATTGTTAGACATGGATCTGATACGGGTAATAACCTGATTCCTTCTGTAAATGTGAAAAAACAATTTCAGGAGGAGACAGGTTTGCACTCGGTGAAATCATCTCAGCGTACATCTGATTACTGGCCCATTGATGTCTTTGTCAATCTCTATTAAGCCTAATGTAAGTAAATTTTAATCCTGTTAAGAGATTAGAGTAAAATATACAATTGTGCTCATGTATCCCCTTCACATATACTTTCATGTGACTGATCTTGTTATATGAGACTTGTATTTCATTATTTAGTTGCTTTGGTTTCTCTGTTTTTGGTTGTTAGTGTAAGATCAGTTAAGTGGTTTCTCTGTTTTTGGTTATTAGTCTAATACTTATTAATATTTGTTAGTAGTCAGTCAAGTGGTTATGATAAGTACACATACTAATATTGATGTTCTGTTTTGCAGATAAATAATAGGATTGTCAGTAAATAATTGGATTGTCAGAGATTTTACTTCTCTCTCGTGGCTCTTTTCTTGCTCCATTGCGCAGGTATTTTCCAAGCTTCAACTCCAAGCCTACATTTTCTCCCTTCTCAGTTTCTTTTTTTAAATTGATAATCAAATTTTTGCTTTTAATTTCGTGTTTTAGTGATTGAGTGGTTGTCTTTGATTGTATTTCGCGTTTTAAATTGATAATCAAACTTTTACTTTTAATTTTTACATTAGCCTACCAACTGTTTGATGAAATGCCTCTGTGAGAACCTCTTTGTCTTTTCTCCTTTTCTTGTGCCTATTGCTCACTCAAATGGGTCTGTATTATAATTTTTTTTTTCCATTGTTACGACCTCCATTTGAAACTCGGAACTATAAAGTCTATCCACTGCATTGTAATTTGTAGCATATGACTATGGGGCAACTTGTTGCATGAATTTTTTTACTTTCTCATCATTGTGTGCATGTGTGTGTTGTTTTCTGGAAAAAGTTTCTGAACTATTATGGTCTTGATTACAGAGCTGAAAAAGAGTCTTGACAGTAAAGAAAATGCCAAATAGAACTCGACCTATGACTGCACTCTTGGTGTTTACTGGGCTGAATATTGTACTAGTTTCAACCATTACTCCAGTCTATGATTTTGTCTGCTTCCTTCCATACTGGGAAAGAAGGGTATGTTTTCTGTCACTATTTGTTAAGCAAATTATATTCCAGAGAAAAAAAAAATGGTATTAAACTTCTTAGAGAACTTTCGTTAGGTTGGCCATACACTTGCAGGATGCATCTTAAAACTAAGCTTGACCAACTCTTTACTTGTATAACTATGCTTGCTTCCACATGATGTTATTATATTCATTCACTTACCAACCTAAATCTTGGTCTTCCCGGTTTTGTATTGGTGAGGTCAAAGTTGTCAAACATAAACATCATTTTTGTTGTGTTGATTGTATGTTGGTCTTATGGATAATTTTGTTGCTTAAAACTTTCTGGTATGATCACTAAGTTGATATCTATTCCGTAATAGTGCCTTCGGTGGAATGAATTTGAAAGCTTGGAAATGTAAAATTAGGCATATGGTTACTGAATTTGATTTCTTCTGTTATTCAGTTTCTAAAATAAAAAACTGTAATCCCTCCAATCCAATGCGATCAGTTCTGGATTGGATTGGATTGAGTCAGTTGGTTGGTCTTTTAGATTCGTTTTGTGCATCCCAACATCTGGTATTTATGTTTCTTTGCAGAGAGAACGACGTCGTCAGGAACGTGAAGCAATTTTGTCAAATGGTCCTGAATCAAAATAGAATTATTAGTGAGGTCAAACCTCTTGAGTTACAGGTTTTAAGCTTTTTCTAATATTTAATGTAGTTCTGCTATATGATTTATTGTAAGATTTTAGTAAATTAAGGATAAGAAGGTATACGAAGCTTTTGCATGCCTGCTTATGGATGTTCTCTCCGTATTTTGTATAATCTAATTATAAAATATGTTTAAAATAAAACCTTAAAGATTTAGAGGAGATTGCAGTTCATGTGATGCAGGACAACACAAGGTGGGGTGTTGCCTATGATTAAGTAGAGAAGAATAGGGAGGAGAAAAGTAGGAGACAATCAAGGCACCAAGCCTTCAATAAGACTTCAATATTTCGTTCATCCAATCTGGTTTGCTTTGCAAGGAAGTGCCTTGCTTATAGGCTTCAAATATAACTCTTAGTAACTTGTAGAAATACAAAAATACTCATTAAATAAGAATTGAGTAATAACACTTATATTTATTTCATGATTCTTGCACTACCATGTACATTTCATTATAGCATTATCATGAAGAGGATTTTTTTTTTTCTCCCACTGTTGCATTATCATGTGTCCCCCAATCAAACAAAATTCCCTGTTCCATAGGCATTGCAACATCAATACTTCATGTAAGCTTGCTTCCTCTTGGTTGGTTTGGTTCTATACTTGCTATCTTAGTGGAGAAATATTTTCTCCCTTAGATTTTGAGAAGTTGCTAGATGATTTGAAAATCGTGGAAGTTAAATAAATCCGTTTGTTTAACATTATTGTTTTACATTTATTTCTACATCATTGAAAGGTCTATGATGAAGTTTGTAAGGCTTGTTAAGAAAGGTCTACTGGTGATTGATTTTGGAATCTACAACTTTAGCATTGAGGTTGAGGGTAGCAGTTTGTTGTGGGGAAACCAAGTGCTAGCTATAGAGAAATTGAGAGTAACCAAAATAAGGGTTTCTTTTTTCTTTTTCCAATTCAACTGCATCAAGCAATCCGCTTAATTATATCCAAGCACACGGAGGATATAATGAGTGCTTATAGAGGGGGTTTATAATGAAAGGGCCCTTAATAGCCGTGTGATTAAGTGCTGAGTTATTATTGGATTGTTGGATTGAACCTCCTCATTATAATCTCTCAACATAGCCCCACATTATAGAAGCTCCGGACTGAGTATGTTCTCTAGGTTTTGGGCTTTTAACTATATGCCACAAGTTTTGGTCTTTCACTATATGCCACAACAATATTGGGTCCTTGCAAGTGATACGTCTTAATGTTCTGTGCAAGCAAAGTGTTTTCTTTTTCTTCGTTGGTAAATATACAAGCAAAGTTTCAGAAGTATCATAAGGAACGGTAATGTTCAAGAACATGTAGCGGATAAAGTACTTGATCAAACTACCAACCACCCTCGTTCCTAAATTAGTGTCTTATCTTCCATAATAGGGAGCTCTTATTTATGCCTAATGATAATTTTTATCTTTTATACAATCAATATTGGAGGAGAGGGGAATCAAACCTAGGATCTCGGATGTATGGGTAAAATGTTCTTAACCACATGAGCTCTAAGCCCCTTGCATGTCCAGTGATTATTAAACCTAAGGATTTATACAACAATGATACTAAAATCACCAAAATATTCTAAGGATTTGTATTTCATATGTTATAACTTATAGCCTACCCATTACATGTTTTAGAACAGTTATTTTTGTGTGCACGTGCGACTATCACTTATTGATGCATATAAAATTTACAATTTATTAATAGTTGGAAATATCTGTATGAGCAACTCCGCTACTCTGAACCGTTGATACATAGTAAACACACAATACATCAATAATTGGAAGTCTTGATGATTCTCCTTTCTCTTGTATACACTATACTATTATTGTCTGCTATTCAAGTGAGAATCAAAACTTGATTTGACCCAACTCAGAAATCGTACAGATGAGCCAAGTGTCAGAGATCGAGGTACCATGTCTTAATGAGTGACAAATCATTAGGAAGAATGAGATAGATAGATAAATAGATAGCAATAAATTAAACTAAATAATTCTGCAACCAATATGTAACTAAATGAATAAACAAATAATATTTAGATAGATAGAGAGCTACAAGCTACAAGGAAGGAAGCAAAGAATTCAATTCAAGCTGTCAAAATTGTGATGTGCTTCCCTTCTCTACGCTTTCTCACTTCTTCCCATGGCATGTGCTCTTGTCCCACTTTGTGCCCTTTACAACATTGCTTTGCTTTCTCTTTCAGCATCAAATCCACTCCCCTCATTTCCTTCCTTCCTTCCTGCTTTTGACACATCATTGCTTAATGCTTGTACTCTTGTGTTTCCCCAACTCAACGTTCCTTCTAAATTCACATGTTCGATCAGACATCTTCATCATATGCTTGCATTTGGGTTTGCTCTCATAACTCTTTGACTGGATTTGTCTTCCTTTCTGGGTAACTTTATTTAAGGGGCAACTTTATAGGTTTTACTTTGCATTGTATTATGTACGGTATATTTTTTAGGTGTTTCTTTAAAGATTATCTTTGTAAAAAGTTACAAAATTCATAACTATTTTACTACTCAATTAAATGGTTGTTACTGTTAGTGTTTTATTGAACACAGTGTTGATAGATTTTGTTGATCACAACAAAATTTTTTAATAATTTTTAATTTGTCTAATTATTTACAAAGATGATTGAATGAAGATTATTGAAGTAAAATTCATAGTGGATTCCAAACCCCCCCCCCCCCCCCAAATAAAATGGATTATGTGTATATGTATATATTATTGGACACATATATGCATATATTTGGGACAAAAAAAATGCTTGCAACCCATGAAAACTACTACTTGTGGAAATTTTGAGTAAAACTCTATCTACATGAAAGTAGGATTGGTAGAAAGCCACAAACCATCAAACAAATCATCATTCATTCATGTGTCCATTTTTGTTTCCAAATGGAGAAGTAAAGGCAACTTATTCTCCCTTTCTTTTTCTGTGTTGTCAATTCACAATTTCCATATTCTCGTTTGGTTAGTTGTCAATTTGGTTAGCATTTCCCTTTCTCATCCAGAAATTTTGATGACCTTGATAAACTAACATGATGTACGTTGGCTTCTTCCCCCTCAAGCACAGTAAAGTCAAATTGTTGTTTGATAGACCACTTTAATTTATGGCTTAATTATTATGTTACCCCTTCGAATGGACGCTCGGTCTCACTTTACCCTTTAAAATTGAAATAACCCTGAATCTCTAAAGATTGCTGACATTTTCTCACTTTACCACTATCGTCCATTTTCATTCACAAAACTATTAAGTGTGCTGACGTGACATGGCATTTTAGTAATTTTACCTCATCTATCTTCTCTCTTCTCTCTGTGCCTCACTGTCACTCTCACTCTCACTCTCACTACCTCTCTCTTCTCTCCCCTCCCCAATCGAACCACCATCGCACCCCACCTCCTCCATCTCGTGTCTCTCCTTTTTACTTTCTTCTATCTACCTCTCTCTCCCCTCCCCTCTCCATCCCAGACCTAACCCTCCTTGGAATTACTCAACACATCCAAACCACCACCACCCAGCACCTCAGCTGACACCATGCACCATGTCTTCTCAAGACACCACCTTGTGAGACAGAGACAGAGAGAAAGTGCTTGCCTAGATTAGGGCCATGCCGAGAATGGAGGTGAAGGCAGTGGTTGCCCAAATTCCGACTTGTACATGCATAAACTTGGTCTCATCTCACAGGCCCAAATTCCGCATTGGATTCCATTTTGCAAGTTAGGAAACTCCACGACGATTTGCAAGCTTGCTAATGTGTGAAGAGAAGATGGAGGGTGGCTGTCGATGAGTTTTTTAAAATTTTGAGTTTAAAGATTTTTTTAAATATATCCAATTTTCTTACTCATCACATTCAAGGAGTTAAAATTACTAAAATGTTTGTGCCACTTTAGCACACTTAACGATTTTGTGGACTGAAATGGTAAAGTGAGAACATTTCAACAATTTTTAGAGATTCAAAGGGTTAAGTGAGAAAATTTCCGTTTCAGTGGATAAAGTGAAATCGAGCATTTGTTCCAAGAGGTGAAACAGTAATTAAGCCTTAATTTAATTTTGTCCGTTGCGTTTAAATTAAATAACATCATTCTACGTGTAATACATGTATGGTCAGAGAGAGAGAGAGAGAGAGAGAGAGAGAGTTGTAAATAACATGGTATTAAGGAGATAGAATGAAGTTCTAGACTCAACCGTGTTATGTTTTTTCTAAACTTCTCTTTATATTAATGTTTGTGTTATTTTATGTATTTTAATTTGGTATATTTATTTACATGAATTATTTTCTGAATTTTTTGTAAATAAAGCAATTAAATATCCTTATTTTTCCAACAAGAAGGGCAGGCTGAGCTTCAATGGCAATACAACCAATTTTCAGTGGAGCTTGTTAGTGAGAGTGCATATATATGAGACATCGGATTCCATTACTTGGTCCACATATGATAAGCACAATTTAGTCCCCGTTGTGTACTTCTTTTGCATTGGCATATACGGGATTAAATTACTCAACCAAATATGGAAATAAGATTTCTCTATTACTTTTGAAAAAAGAGGAAGAAGAGAGAAACAATAGTTATTTCCCTTAATTTAGAAAGGGAGTGCTAGCAACATTCTTTCTAACCTTCTCTTTTGGACATTCTCTCTTCTTCTCATGACAAGTGTCACTTTCCTTACACTTAAAACAATGTCATTAATGCTGAACTCCAAGCTTCGGACTCTAGATTCATAACTTCATATTGTAAAGTCGTACTCCAAACCCTAACCCTCTAAGCATTGAACTTCAGTCTTTTGGTCAATCTCAAACCTAAACTTGAAACCTGGATTAGAAACCTAGACTCATAACAATGTTATGATAACATAGAGTTAGACCCTAAGGCCCTGTTTGGTTAATGGAAAAGTAAGCTTGGGGATGAGAAATCAATTGCTTTCATATGTTTGGTAAGTCTATAATGAGAAATGATTACCTAGCACATGAGAAAGTAAAAGGGAAAGTGAAGCCCTCCTTCCAACTTGGATTTTGTTTTCCCTTCTCATAGGAAAGTTTGGGAAAATAAGTCAACATTAAATGCACATTTTTCATGACCATTTTGTCCCCATTAACAATTTAGAATTACAATATATCATTAAATGCATTTTTTTAAATTTGATTTAATATGGGTATAATTGAAAAATTATACAAACATTGTTTTCCATTCCTACTCAAAACAAATATAGGAAAGGAAATAATGTGATATCTCCCGGTTACTTTCCTAGCATTATCAAACGTGAGAAAAGAATCTTCCATTTCTCATCCCTTGGTAAATGACATGAGAAGTGATTTTCCCTCAAATTCGTTATGTGAACCAAACGGGACCTAAGCCCTAGACCTTGAACCATAACATTATATAGAATTAAACTCCTAAGCCCTACACCTTGTCTTACCTTGAAGTCATAGATCTCGTGCCTTGAGTAGAGTTGTGATGCTTGGCCTCGTAGCAAACACATTTCATAATTCTTGAATTTGAAAACAATTTTGTACTGGTATCAAACATATTTTCCAATCATAAGAGTATTGATATAAGCCACACTTTTTGAAATCTATTTTAGGCTTAAATAAATTATGACATCACATTATATTTTATAAACATTCAATAAGACTATGCTCATGCGAAAATTCCTTAGCATAGTTGATCGGTGACATTGTGCCTTATAATTGATTCATTATTTCTTTTTATATAAGTGATATTTTGGATGAAGAAAGATTTCGAAAAGAATTTCACATATATAAATAACTACTCTTAATTATTTTAATTAAACTTCTTACGACGAAAGAAAGATTAATTTTAAAATTACTTTCAACGTTGGAACGAAAAATCCACAATCATAAAAGTGTACAAACCCTTCAATCAAATCATTGGAAAAATATTTTATATGTTGACTTTAACAAGTAAATTCATTTGGAGACACAAACTGAGTTTTGTCATGAGCAAAAAAAAAAATTTAAATTCATTTGACGATGAAGAAATGAGTGTTGTCAGGTTTAGCAATTTGGACTTTGGCCCCTTCCTTTGATAGATGGACTCCAACCAAATACGGATGCAGCTAACAAAGCGTACACAGCACCACACAGTATAACTGCCGACATCCTCTATCCTGCGTCGTCGTTTCAATTATCTCTCTTGCATTTAAACCCCGCCTAAACCCCCATCTTAGATTCTTAATCCCTTTCCTTAAACAAAGAATAAATAAATAAATAAAACAAAATAATACAAAACTCACACTCACTAACACTGAGAACAGAGTAAATTATAGACTCTCAATCTCTCTCTGGAGCTCTCTGTTCTTGTATTTTAGGGCTCAGGGGTGTTGTGTGAGCACGGCAGCAGCGGATCTTTCTCCCCAGCTCCTCCAATGGCCAGCGCTACCGCTCACATTAGCAACGGCGACCACGAGCAGCCGCCAACGAAGCCGGCTGGGCTCACGGCCTCATCGTCGTTCAGGGCTCGCAGGAAAACCAGCACCTCCGCCGGAATCTCCCGAGCCGGCTCCGAAGTCGATGACATCATCACCCTAATGCACGGCTCCGATCCAGTCCGAGTTGAGCTCAACCGCCTCGAGAACGATCTCCGAGGTCTCTTCTTCTTTCCTTCTCCGCTCTCCATTTTCCCGGCAAAATTTGGAGCTCACATTTTCTTTGTACATAGGGAGAGATGATATTCTTATTTCATCAAATTGACCAATTCGTCGTATTTTCTGGAAACCAATTTCTTCTAAATTCAGAGCCGCATTTTCTTACTAAGGAAAGAAACGATGTTTCATATTTGTTAGAGCTTTGATTTTTTCTTTTTCCTAAAAAGAAATTTCTTATTTATAATTATATTTCGTGTACCTTATAATTTATAAGGTCAAATTTGACTGATACATACGGTTTTTAATTTATGAAATGAAATAACAGATAAAGATAGGGAATTGGGAGATGCTGTTGGGGAAATCAAGTCTTTGAGGAATTCAGAGCGCCTTAAAGAGAAGGCGGTGGAAGAGGTACTCTATTTTGCTTATAAAGCCCAAGTTGTGCTTCTATTTGCATTAGCAATTGGATTGATTTTTATTTTCTTATAACAATTTGCGTAGCGCGATGTTGTCAAATTTTGGTACTTTGTAGTATGTTATTAGCAAGTTTTGAGCTAGATAGGCTTGTGAAGTTGTGATTATGGTCATTGATTGTTGTTGCATGATCAAAGAAAGGAATCTTAATTGTTTTTTTAATGGTGGAATTAGCAATATACTAGAATATATGAATGAGGCAGATTTTGTCAGACTTTTATTTGCCAATTCTTTCTAAAGTTGTTTTTTTTTTTCCTATCAAACAATGTTTTACACCTTCTATTAGATGCAACAGTTATTTTGGAGAACATTTGCTTAAAAAAATACCCTTCCACTTCTTAAAATTAAAGAGCAATCTATTTCCATGCAAAAAATATTTGTACTTATTTTAAATACTGCAAACAATTTAGTATATGCATTTCATTTGAGGTAGGCAGGATTTTTTTATTTTTTATTTTGACTAATTGTGAGTCTACATACTGAGGTGTGCAATGCTATTTGATATCTATAAAAAAATGTCTGTAAGTGGAACTTCTGTACAACCAAGATGAGATTTTATAGTCTTCTATGTTAATCTTCAGTCTATTTATACTTAAAAGCTCTGTAAGTCACGCCTTCCGGTTGGTACGATTATAGTGAGGAGGGCTAAGCTGAAACCTTCAGTCTGCTATATTACCTAGTGGTTACTGGATTTTAAGTATGGTTTTATTCTAGTCTAACATTTATTGATCTAAAATTTATCAAGATAACCCCACTTATTCATTTGCCACGTTGTGAATGGATGTTTTGAGCTTCTAATGTTTTAGTCTTTTTTAAAAAAAAATTTATTTTATAATCATTTTCTTCTATTGTGATGGATTAACATTTTATTGCTTTAAATCTTGACTATTATATCCAGCATCTTCACTTAACAAACAGGTGGATGACTAGAACACCCACCTTTTGGGACATAGACATGGTGAAAATTTTATAATGCCACTTTCCAATGAAAGACTTAAAATCTAAATGATTACAAGAGTCTTAGCAATTGTGTTAAAGCTGTGTCAGTTTTAAGCAAAGCTTTATAAGCAAAATTTCCAATAGGACTCTTTTAACCTTTACCCTCCAAAAAAAAAGAACTTGAAATGTAATAGGTTATACATTTTTTTTTTACTGACAGTGAGTAGATAATTTTGAAAAATCCCTGCAACTTGGAGGAGATATTATTTATTAAAAAAATTAAGAAAATATCTCCTTTACCACACGATTATAGCCATATTGTTATTCGCAGTTTTGTTCTGTTCGATTTTTTATTGATGTCTTCTTCTGAGTGAGATAATTATAGGTTTATTACAAAATTATCAAGATTTTAAGAACCATGTTGAATTTTATTTATCAATGTATTGCTCTTTATTACAAAGGAGAAACTTCATGTTCTATCAGAAATGGGACTATCTGATTATTTTTCTGTTGGTTAATGATTCCAGTTGACAGATGAACTAAACAGGGTGGATGAAAAGCTGAAAGCAACTGAAGCCCTTCTGGAAAGCAAGGTACTAGTTGTATTTTCCTTTGCTCCCTCATTGTACTATCTTCTGCAACCAACAAATGCATTTCTGTTTGCAATATAATGAGTACACTATGATTTGCAGAATCTTGAGATTAAGAAAATAAATGATGAGAAAAAAGCAGCTTTGGCTGCACAATTTGCAGCGGAAGCCACACTTCGAAGAGTTCATGCTGCGCAAAAAGATGATGAAATGCCCCCCATTGAAGCCATCATCGCTCCACTGGAAGCAGAGCTTAAGCTTGCTAGGCAGGAGGTATATCTTTCTTTCTGGAATACTATGACCTCAATTTGTATTTTCATATATTCTTTTGTTCAACATTCTTAAGACAGATAGGATTGTGGTAAAACTTTTGATGTAGTAATTTTCTATGTCAATTTTCATCGTCTATTTTGGTTTCCATATTGGTTTATACATGTGAGGTTTAGAATGTTCATAATGTATTAGGTTTCCATATTCTTACTGTATTTATGGGTCTATTGATTCATGCACATGAAAAGAAAAATTAATGAGTTAATTTTAATTTTAATTTTTTTAATACCTTTTCATGTCTTGGTTTTTTAGGTAGCAAAGTTGCAGGACGACAACAGAGCACTTGATCGGCTTACTAAATCCAAGGAGGCTGCTCTAGTTGAGGCCGAGAGAACTGTTCAGATTGCTATGGTAAAAGCATCCTTGGTTGACGATCTGCAAAACAAAAATCAAGAGCTGATGAAACAGATTGAAATATGCCAGGTATGTATGTTCTCTGAGTTTTCCTGCTGCAGGCTATGTGTGTGATTGAGGGAATGTACCGTGGGTTTTGTACTAGCATTAGACACTATTTTTTGTAACATGTACTAGTGGATTATCAGGAGGAGAACAAAATTCTCGACAAAATGCACCGGCAAAAGGTAGCTGAGGTTGAGAAGCTAACACAAACTGTTCGCGAGCTTGAGGAAGCTGTTTTAGCCGGTGGAGCTGCTGCCAATGCTGTGCGCGATTACCAGCGTAAAGTGCAAGAGATGAATGTAATAAACATTTCTTGGAACTCCAGTTCTTGCAAATCACTTCGTAGTTGTTCTGAGTCTGTCACAAATGCAAACTGCCTCTAACCTTCAAGCTTGCGTAGGAGGAGAAAAAACTGTTGGAACGAGAGGTGGCTCGTGCAAAGGTCTCTGCAAATAGGGTTGCCACTGTTGTTGCAAATGAGTGGAAAGATTCCAGTGACAAAGTGATGCCTGTGAAACAATGGCTTGATGAAAGGAGATTTTTTCAGGCATGTTACAACTTCAATGCCACCTCATCATTTCTGCATGCAATTCCTTTAATTGGTACAAATAGTCATTTCGTTTCATTGTCTCAAGTTGCATCCTTAACCCAAGACCTAGTTATTATCAATTAACATGTGGACCAGATGCCTCGTCAGCCCAAAAAGAAAGCATGAATTGGATTTTTTTTCCTTCTTTAAATCGTTCTAAAAATATTTAATGATCATCTATGTTAACCCAAGGGGTTTAACATATGGAATTATCATCTAGTGCCATAGGTGACCGGCTATGATTATTGTTGGCCTACTGTCAAGATGCATATAGGATAGTGATAGAGACTACCCTGTATCCAGGACCTTAAAACAGATATCCCAACTGGAAAATGGTTCTTTATTGCATAGACCACATATAATGCTTACCCCAAATATTTGCAAATTGAGTAGTTGCTAGAAAACAGGATATTTGTGTGTGTGTGTGTGTGTGAAAACAGATCAAGAAAGGAACAGTTAATTTTATATGAGAATTAAAATGAAATATTTGACATGATTTTGGTAGGGAGAAATGCAACAACTTCGAGACAAACTGGCAGTAGCTGAGCGTACTGCAAAGGCAGAAGCACAATTAAAGGTATGCTAACTGTTTTGAATTTAGTCTGCTCTGACAAGTAAGGGTAACTGTTTCCTATTATGTGTTTAAGCCACTTCTTAACAGTTGAGCATTAATTGATTTCTTAGGAAAAATACCAACTAAGATTCAAGGTTTTGGAGGAAAAGTTTAAAGCATCGAATGGAAAATTCCGCCCATCCTCAGATGCAAGAATCATCAGCAATGGGCCTTCAAGGCGTCAGTCTCTTGGTGGAGCTGAGAACTTCTCTAGAGCGTCCTCTAATGGCTATCTATCTAGGACAAAATCGAATTTACAATCTGGTTTCAACCTTTCCAACACTGCTACTGCGATATTGAAACAAGCCAAGAGTTCATCTAGATCGTTTGATGGTGGTAGTAGATTGCTAGACAGAGATAAGCTATTACCAGATGCAACTGGGAAAGATAACACAAACAGTGCCAGTGATCAGACTCAGATGGATGAGACAATTGGTAGACATGAGGAGAGGGCAAATGGATCTTTGGCTGAACAATCCAGGACAGAGCATGAAGATTATGTTTCTGGAGTGCTGTATGATATGTTACAGAAAGAGGTCGTATCTTTGAGGAAAGCTTGCCATGAGAAAGATCAAACCCTCAAGGACAAGGATGATGCAATTGAGGTTAGCTAGTAGGATCTATCTCATTAATTTTGCAACCTCGCCCCACTTTTGTTTTGCTCTTAATTTGTTTCTTGTGTGGAATCAAGTAGATGTTGGCGAAGAAGGTGGATACACTTAACAAAGCAATGGAGGTTGAGGCCAAAAAGATGCGGAGAGAAGTAGCTGCCATGGAAAAAGAAGTCTCTGCTATGCGTGTCACCAAGGAGCCTGATCAGAGGGCACGGCGCTCAAGTGCTCCCCGAGGGGTTGTAAATAGCTCTCAGACACTTTCTTCTAGGTAAATAGTTGTGTATAATCTTTAATGGCCTAAAACTGATGCACTAGTTGTGGAACAGGCCGTCATTCTTGTTCCTGCTAAGTTCTTGATTATATAAAACAAACAAAAATGCATGGTGCGATATCTTTTTTTTCCCCTTCCTTTTTTGGTCATCACATGGTGTGATATCAAATGCTTAAAATTGATTGATAACTTTTGAGCTACTTTGAGTAGAAGACCATTGATCAATCTGAACGAAGTTTTCTTATTTCTTTCAGGAATGCACACAAGTCTAGGTGATTGACATGGCCGTGACACAATGGCCACATCAAGGGCGCCACACCAATTCTTCGGATCCGTAATCAATATAATTGTATGGTTTTGTCGTGATTTTTCGCTCGTCCCCATCTATTTAAGTTATCTTGTCCAGGTAGGCAATTTGTAAAGAACTGACTTAAGGTTTCTCAGGTCACCCTGCCTTGTATATTTCTTTTGTACTAATATTTCCCGGAAATATACCACCGAGGGTGTCATGAAAGTTATGAAAGAGATGTGGCTTGTTAGATGCTTTTCAAGGAAACTGCAGATATGATAAAACTCTGTATACCATAAATGAATATTGGTAAGGAAGTTCACGTTAAATCAATACAGCTTTTAGGCTATATAGCCTTTTCCAAAAATGGGTTTACTGGGTTGATGGCAAAAAAGGTTTTGTGCGGACAAAGGCTAGAGTTTTTTGTTTTTTTGAGGGTAAAAGGGACTTCATTAATCACATCAACATGACAAAGATATGTAGGCATGGGTATAGTGGCCTCGTTAAAACCTCCTTAGAGAAAACTCAATGGGGTAAAACTTCAGGGGAGGAAAAAAAGTGTCACAGAAGACTTAAACAACGACATTAGATGCATGCCAATCATCATAAACAGCATCCATGAGCCACAAAGGACCCACATCCATCTAGCACGACAAACTTTGTTCGCGGAGACTGAAGCGAGCAATTCGATGGGCAGCCTTATTCGCTTGACGAGGGATATATTTAACAATAATAGACACAAAACTGGCCAGAAGGCGACGCACCCCTTCCACCAAACCTCCCTCAGCTACAAGGCATTCCTCCTCACTATTAACCATAAAAACTGCCTGCAAGGAATCAGAGTCAATCTCCAGAGGCACCAGAGACGCATCCAACGCAAAAGAGATTCCGATCTTTAGAGCATACAACTCCGTGGCAAGTACAGAGATCCTGCTTGGAGCCCGCATAGCCAGCGCCCCAACCAAAATCCCTTGAGAGTCACGAACGATCACACCAGCTCCCTTAGCTCCTGTCTCCATATCAGCAGCCCCATCCACGTTTAGCTTAAACCACATATCCCTAGGAGGCTTCCATTTAACATCACGAACCGGCGAGGATAAACTCCATGATTGGCAACAGAAGACCGTTTAAATTCATCATCACAGTCCTTTGCTCGTTGAACCAAAGTTCCGGGAGGGGTGGGTTGAGAGCCGAGCAGCACCCCATTTCTTTCATTCCACAACACCTACATAGTGAACGCAAAAAGGGACTGCTTATCAGGGGGAATAAGAGTCTATGCTGCATCCACCCAGTTGCCAGCATCAGATAAATTAAGAGGAAGAAAATCGCTGGGAAAATCTAAAGCCTCCCACACCTGCAAACAAACGACATAGCCCACCAACGCATGCAGCGTGGTTTCTCTCGCAGCAAGACAGCGGCAGCAGACATCCTCCTGTGTAATCCCGCACCGAAACAGTACCTCCTTGGAAGGGAGGATGTTTTGAGCCACCCGCCATAATAGGTGGAGGATTTTCTGTGGCACTTTCAATTTCCATAAGTGCTTCCAGCTCTTCAAAGAGGGAGAGCAAGGACCAGCGCCACTCCCAGTTGACTTCTCCTCTAGCCGCTTATACTCCAGTGCTACCCAGTACCCACTCTTAACCGAATATCTCCCATTTTTGGTAATGTTCCATATTTTGCGATCCAAGTATCACTCATCAAGGGAATAGAGAGGATAGCTTCAGCTTCTAGAAACGAGAAAGTTTCATAGACCTTCCCCACATCCCACCAGCCACTCACTGTCATAAGATCACAAACACGAGAGGTAGGAAGAAGAATAGGAATAGATTGGATAGTGAAAACTATGTCATAAGGCACCCACGGGTCACTATAAATATGAACCAAGCAGCCATCGCCAATGCGCCACTGAAGGCCCAAACGGAGCAAATCCCGCCCCTACAGTAAAGATTGCCAAGTAAACGACGGAAGCGACCCACTCGAAGCAGCAAGAAAATCAGAGTTTGGAAAATAGCGCGCCTTTAGCATACGTGCAATCAGTGAATTTGAGAATTCCAACAACCGACATCCTTGTTTACATAGAAGTGCTTGATTAAAATTTGTCAATTCTCTAAACCCAAGCCCCCCTTCAGATTTGTGTTGGCATATGAACTTCCACGTTTTCCAATGAATACCTCTACCATCGCTTTTAGACCACCAAAATTGGGCTAGGATGCTTTCGATCTCACGGCATAATCCGATGGGCAGACAGAACACACTCATGGAATATGACGGAATTGCCTGACATACTGCTTTAATGAGCACTTCTTTCCCAGCCTTGGATAGGAGCTTGCCTTGCCACCCATTCACTTTATTCCAAACTCGATCTTTAACAGTACGAAACAGTTTCTTCTTATCCTTTCTGATGATGGTAGGGAGGCCCAGGTACCGCTCGTGGCAAGGGGCATGTTCAGGAGCTGACAAATATCTTCCTGCAACGCCCTCGGGGTAGAAGGGCTAAAACAAATAGCAAAATTTTCAAGATTGACCTTTTGTCCAGAAGCTGCCTTATACACTCCAAAATATACGTGTCAACTCTAGAGCCTCAGCTGTCCCACCGTTACAAAACAGAAGGCTGTCATAAGCAAAAAATAGATGGTTAATAGCAGGAGCAGAAGGGGCAATGGAGACACCCTGCAGTGTAGAGTCCTTCTCTGCCTGCTGAAGTAGAGCGGAGAAGGCTTCAGCCATAATAAGGAAAAGATACGGTGGTATTGGATCCCCTTGCCGTAACCCTTGAGAGGGGATAATATGCCCAAAAGGCCATCCCTGAATTAATAACGAATAAGAGACAATAGTCACACAGCCCATAATCAATTGAATAAACCGAAGTGGGAAGCCTATAGTCCGCAACATCTTCTCCAGGAAGTGCCATTCAACTCGGTCGTATGCTTTGTGTAACAACCCAAAACAAAATATCTAAAAAGAAAGAAAATATCGAAAAAGTAAAGAAAATATCTTTTAGCGAAAAGACAATTTTGCCCTTGCATTATTTAATGGGGGAAATTTGACTTTTAATCGAGAAATAATTTGGGAATTTCGCTTGCTCCGTTGCGTAGAGCACGGCGAAAGGAGTCCGTAAACACGGAGTGGGCCCGAATCGGAGTTGTAACGAAAGAGTTATGGTCGAAAGAGTCTCAGTGGCATAACCGTAAATATTTTGAAGTTGGATCTATAAAAAACCCAGCAGCTCTCTCTTCTCGCGCAGAAAACGACCGCCGCCTTCCAGAGCTCGCTGGCGCCGCCTCCGAGCACCCCTGGCCACGGGACCGGTGGCGTTGGAACCGCCATCGAGTCCCCTACCTTTTCCACCTACCTCCACCCTTGGACCGCCCGGAGCTGATCGGAAAACCATGTTTTCCGACGGATGTTCGTCCGATTCCACCCGAACTTGCAGCTCGATTTTCTCCTTCAATTCTCCACCAAATCGATCGAGTAAGGTATGGTTTCTCAGTTATTTTTCACGTTCTAGCTGATGGATGTATGGGTTTCGATCGATTTTAGCTCTAAAGCGATCAATTTTCGACTTGAATTCTGGGGCCCCGGATACTCCGAAATTGCGAACCCTGGGGCTAGGGTTTGGATTTTAAGCGATAATGCGATTTTGGCTAATCCGACCGTCCGTTTCGGACCAAATTTGCGGAACATGGTTCCTTCTCTATGAGGAACCTTTAGAAAAGCCCAGATTGGCCATCGGAGGCCGTGGACCCGCGGGGTCTCGGGTCGGCCGATTGGGCAGCTTATCGCTTAGTGGGGCTTCGGGTCTCTTACGACCATTCTAACTATCTAAAAAGCTAAGGTGGGCATATGAGTAACTTGAAACGAGTATACGTATTTCTAGGAGCCGGGGGGCAGGGTGTTTAGTTGAAATTCTTTTTATTCAGCAGTTTATTAATTTAATCTTTATGGGTAATCAGGCACCAGGAGCCCGACAGGATCGCAGAAGAGACCTTCAAGAGGTCCAATTAGCTCGGACCATCTGTGAGTGGACTTTCTTTCATGAAGTATTTTATATAAATGAGTTATATAGAGGATTCTATAAATAAGATTTCATAAATGATTTTATATTGATTTTATATAAATAAGTTTTTATAAATAAGTTTATTTGAATAAATTTCTCTATTTGGTCTTGAGTAAGCTTTATTGTGGTTCCGAACATGATTAGTACAGTAACCGTTCTATAAGTCTGTGCTGCTTACTTATCAGTTATAGAAACAGAATTTGAGGTTAGAATCAGTTGAGATCGCAGCACAACTTGAGCTTTACAGTTATTACTCAGATATTTTTTTCTAAAGGAATTTATTTTAAAACCACCTCGTACCCATTTTCTTTGGTGATTACCCACAGTTGGACCGATGTCTACGGACATCTAGTCCGATTTCAGTTTATGTCAGTGCACTTGACTTTGCCTCACGAGTTTCGGGGACGCTCGGACCGTGAGTGCCAGGATTTGCGGCTCGGCAGACTTGGTGTCCCGAGACCTGCCAGGATTGCGGCTCGGCTGACTCTGTGTCCCCGAGACCTGCCAGGATTGCGGATCAGGCTGACTACGGTCCCCTGCATCCTGCCAGAGTGACTCGAGCTGACTTGGTGTCATCGAGGAATCTGCCGGCGGATCAGGCTGATTATAGTCCCCTGATTTCGCCAGTTTGCGGCTCGGGTAGACTGCGTGGCGCCCGAGACCTGCCAGGGGAATTGACGGACATGACAGGGGTACAAATAGGTGGTATTTTCAAAGGATTTTGAGTTTTCTTTATTTAATTATGATTTTGAATTATTTTATATCAGCTGCTCTGATTTTTCAAGCATTGATACCTCTATATATTTGTTCAGTTATGCAAGGTTTGAATACAGAACTTTTATACAAGTTTGATTTCAGTGTTTTATGCAAGCTTTGATTTCAGTGCTTTTGTGCAAAACTTTTCGAGCTTGAATATGATTTATATAGAATGTCTTGAGTTTAGTATGCGTTAACTGAAGAGTACGTATTCAGTTTTATTTAACTATTTTTACAATGGGGGTTATTATGGTTATAAAGTTGTTTCTAAGAACCTTATTTTTGTCCACTCACATTTTTCAACCTGTTTTTCGCCCCCAGGCTGTAGAAGTGCACGGGATCCACCACCGGGCCATTCAAAGTTTTCGCGTCACCACGTAAGGTAGAGTTTCGTAGAAAGTCCTTGAAACTTTGAAAAATTTAGAAAATGCTCTGATATCTAGTATTAGTGGAAAAGTGGAGTTGAGATCTATTACTTGAGATATTCTGGCAGTTGGTGTGAATTTATTGATTGTTTAACAGGTGAAAAATTTTGGGATTGGTCAAAATACAGGGGAGACTCTGCCGAATTTTCGGCAGAAGTCGAAGGAAAATTTTAAGGAGAATTTGTTACGAGAAGGGTAAAAGGGTCTTTTGTGCCCGACATTCGCCAGGTGTCGGACACGCACAGGACTTGGCTCGAATTTCAAAGCGAAAATTGGGTTGGGTCCTGTCACTTTGGCCATATCTGACTTCATAACTAATTTCCTTTTACCTATTTTTCCCCTTCTCTTCAGACATCGTACAGTTTCAAAAGCCGCTAGGACATTGTCCAAAATCATACGGTTTGGGATAAACGCACTCTAGAACTCAGAAATAACCTCAGGCAGCACCTTCTTTAGTCTGTTGGCAAGAGTTTTAGAGATCATTTTGTTGAAGACATTGCATAAACTGCTAGGGCGATATTCAGAAACGCGAGTGGGAGAACAAACTTTTGGAATCAAAGTCACCAGGGTATGGTTAAACTCGTTGACGCCATCGCTGCCATTTAAAACTCTCAAACACAAATCACTAACATGCTGACCCACAATGTCCCAATATCGTTGGTAGAAGAGGGCGGACATACCATCTGGGCTCGGAGCTTTCGATGGGCCAATGGATTTAAGAGCTATTTCTATTTCAGCTTTAGAGTACGGGAGAAGCAGATTTTGATAAGACCGTGATGACACTCGCGCTTGGACAACATTAAAAATCTCCGCATCAGCAGCTCTAGCATCTGACTTAAAAAGGCTGGTAAAAAACTCCACAAAAACTCCCCCTATTTGATCATAGTCCCGTTGCCATCGATTATGAACATCTAAAATCCCAACAAGAGCATTTGTCTTCCTGCGACTTGTGGCTTGCTTATGAAAAAATGATGTCTTACGGTCTCCATAACGAAGCCAATTGACCCGCGATCTCTGTTGCCAGTAGATTTCTTCCTGTTCAAGACACTTATCAAGCTCAGTTTCAACCAGGTTACGGGTATGAAAAGTCTGTGACGACGGCTCTTCCAACTGGAGATTTGCTAGCCTACCACATAGTTCTTTAACTTTTTTGGGGACCTGGCCAAACTTCCTAGCACTCCAACACATCAAGTTGCTTGCACAATTTGCTAAATTATAAATGGGTGACACTACAGTCTGCCAAGATTGACGAACCACCTCACTACAGTTAGCCTCAGTAGTCCATGCCTCCTCAAACTAAAAACGACGGCGACCTCTAAGAAGTCTATCATTGGCACCATGTGGACTGTCAGATGCAATAAGAATCGGATGGTGGTCAGAGGAGGCAGCAACTAAATGATGGGACGTGAAGTTGCCCCAGCGTTGCAGAAGTGCTAGATTTCCAAAACCTCTATCCAATTGACCCTCCACATTAGCAAAGTCCTTTCTTTTATTGCTCCACGTAAATGGGTAACTGTAAACTCAAGCTGAAACAAACAACAGTTTGCAATGGCCTGTTTAAAATCCTCTATTTGCGCAGTACCTCTCAATCGGCTCCTACTCTTCTCATGACATTCCATGACCTCGTTGAAGTCCCCACAGCACAGCCAGGGCCCATTACCCACCTACCCAAACGCCTCAGCAACTCTCTTGAATGATGGCGCTGGGTTTGGTCAGGATGACCATAGAAATCAGTCACTCTGAGAGACTCTGAAGTGGCTACAGTAACCCGTACATCTATATGTCCCGGAGAGGAAGAGAGTAGATCAATTTGTAGCCCCGATCGCCAGAGTAGACCTAACCCTCCTGAAAAGCCAACACGAGGGACACAAACCACCCCACCAACACCTAACCTTGTATGTAACTTTCCCATCTGTACTGCAATCATAAGCATTTCAATTAAGAAAAACACATCTGGCCTCTTATCCTGAAGAAAGCTCTTTAGGTCACGGAACGTTCGTCAGTTGCCAAGCCCCCGAACGTTCCAACTGAAAACTAACATTGAGCCCAGGGAGACCCTTCAAGGCTGGTCTCCTCCGCTTGTTCAGTAGTTACATTAACATATAGACGCCGTTTTTCGGGGGCACCAAACCCTCCCTGCTAGCTAGCCTCCGCGTTCGGGTGAGCTACCAGATGCTTTCTTTTAAGGGAAGGCGCAGAGACACCCTGCATACCGGTTCCAGTCGGGTCAACCACTCGCAGAGACAAAGGCTAGAGTTAACTCATGCTTTCCTTTTGTCCCCCCGTCTCTTGATATAATTTCCTAGAGATAAGTTGGCTCACAAGGATTTGCTATTCAACTCTTATATGAAATATTCTTCCTCATCGTTCAAAGAATATACCGTCATCGAAAAAAAAATTTAAAGTCTTTTATTTGAATTGATATGATAGAACCAATATTGTTCCCAACTTAACAATTTATGTCTAGTATTGTGGGAGCAAATTTTCCCATGAGAATATTCGCCCAAGATTCCTTTGTCTTCTCTGCCTCTCTTTCTCCTTGTAAAACAGATCGGAGTAAATGGACCACACCCGGGGGGGTGTTGGCCAATGGCCCTCCGATGCCTAAGTTAGGTAGGGTAATTCAAGGAAAACCGGGTGGCCGAAGCTGTGTGTGGTGGCCGGAGCCTTGTGTGAGAGAGAGAAAGAGAGGAGGTGGCTAGGGTTTTTGAGAAATAATTTATGCAGAGTTTTAGTAGGAATTTAGGCGTACCTCAACCTTTATGTGTGGCCATCCTTTTATAGTGGTTTCAGAGGCTAGGGTTTCAGAGGAATAATTCTGTAGATGGAAAGGAATTATTCCTCCCCGATTTGGAATTGATTTGATTAATTAGGGATTTGATTCATTAGGGTAAATCAAATCCCTAATTGGGGTAGGTATCAAATCAATTCCTAACTTAAATAGGTAACTCCTCATTTAATTGGGAATTGGGGTAGGAATAAAATTAATTCTCGACCCGATTAGGTAATATTCTATTTAATTGGGTAATCTCCAATTAAATTGAATAATTCCCAATTAGGTCGAATAATTCCAAATCGGGAAGGAATTATTTAACCTAGTAATTAGGTTCCCACAAGTATTGTGAGTAGAATTATACTCAATGTACTCATTTAGGTTGTCCAGGTATTGGTCTGGGGAAATTGGCTCGGGTTGGAGGTTGATAGGGTGGTGGGTTGTTAGGGAGAGAGAGAGGAGAGAAGGGTGCTAGAGATTAGTGCATGTGGTAGATTGTGATCTTATAATATTACATAAACACCATTGGCTTATGCATACTGCTTGATTTGTAAATTATAAACAATTTTCATTTTTTTGATAATGTCCTCATATGAATTTCGTAGGATTTGAGAGTTAATATATATATATATATATATAAGGATTTTTTGTTTCTTATCTATGACAAGTTATTTACACTATTACCCTCTGAGGTTTCTTGTGTTTTCACAAAACCCCTTCAGCTCTCAAAAATTACATGAACACCCCATGAGGTTTCAATTTATTTTCACAAAACCCTTTTCGTTGATTGTTTGTCCAAAAATTGATGATTTTATTGAATTTTTTTTTATACAAATGACAAAATTAACCTCAGAGCATTCACAATCATGTTCTCTATTTTTTTAGTTAAATTTTAGCTAAAAACACATAAAAGTTATTTTTGGAGCTCTCTATAAAATTTAAACTTCAATCATGCTCTCTAGTTTAGGGAGTCATAAATGTTATAACTCTTTTTTAATTGGTCCATCTCTATTAAAAAATAATAATAAAAATAGTTAGCATTGATTAAAGGTTTGAAATACTCATTAAATAAAGCATCATTAAATTATAGGGAGCCATTAGGAGTCATTTCTCTCTCCTTAGATTTAGGAGCTCCTAGAGGTCTCCTTATTTTATAAGGTGGATAGAGAGCATGGTTGGAGTTGTATTTTTCCAATTCCTCCCTAAAATTTGTCTAAGGATGTGGTTTAGGGAGCTCATTGTGGATGCTCTCAATGAAGTACATGCAATCTAATCTCAAAGGACAATTGTCATTTGGAGAATTTTTTTGGTATAAAATCATCAATTTTTAGATGAAAAATAAATGAAAATGAACTTTGTGAAAACAATTTAAATCAGGGGGTGTTTGTGTCATTTTTAAAACCTTAAGGAGTTTTGTGAAAAAGACAAAAATCTCAAGGGGTGTTAGTATAAATAACTCTTCTATAACTGCCTCTAATAGTTTATTTGAAAAATATGTGACGCAAGTATTCTTTTGGATATTATTTGTCTAACTTGTACTCCATATTTGTGGTCTTAAATATCCCATTGACTGAAATTGCTACTTTAAACTTCAAAGTAATTATCTGGCTTAAGTGTTGATGGGGTTGGACTATTTACCCCACAACTCAACTTGACTTTGAAGTCTTTGCATGCATGATCATAACAATGTCGTTGTGTGTATTTTACCTTTATCAGAGATTTGTAAGTCGTTTAATCGAAGTTCACACAATTTGTGTAGGTAGGGACCGGATTATGGAAATTTTTCGTTCTTGGTAGAGTGTCCGTGACGCATAATTTTGAACAATTCGAAGTGTACACATTCTCAACCATCTGAATTCTCATTTGCTCCTATATATAGGGCATCTTTGTACTCTTCAATCTTGCAGACTCATATCTTTAGTCCTGCAGATCATCCCATTGCATAAGAATCATGGGTCACACCAGTGCTAGTGCTTCCATCCAACTTGTTTCACTAATTATACTATCAGGATTTTTATCCTTTGGAACCATTAAACTCGGTTTCTGCAGTGATGATCATAATGTGGGATGCATAGATATAGAGAGGAAAGCACTTCTCAAGCTCAAACAGATCCCTGGGACTGGCTTTCGTCTTGGGTGGGAGAAGATTGCTGCAAATGGAGTGGTGTAGGCTGCAACAACATAACTGGAAGTGTCAACAGGCTCGATCTTCACAATCGCTATTCAGATGGGTTGGATTATTCCGGAGCAAAAGTGTCTGCATTTGGATTTGGTGGTGAGATCAATCCTTCTTTGCTTGTTTTGAAAGATTTGGTTTACTTGGATTTGAGCATGAATAACTTTGAATGTGTCCAACTTCCAAGTTTCATTGGATCACTAGAAAAACTGAAATACCTCAATCTCTCTCGTACATCTTTTGTTGGAGTCATTCCCCCCAATCTTGGAAACCTCTCAAGGTTGCTTTATCTTGATCTTAGCAATTTCCTTGATAATAACCCAAGTGAGACTGACTTTCAGTGGCTTGCAACTCTTTCTTCCTTAAAGTACCTTAACTTGGAAGGAGTGAACCTTGCCAAGGCGACATCCTATTTGCTTCCCACTATTAATATGCTCCATTCACTTGTTGAATTGCATTTGCGCTCTTGTGGACTTTCCATCCTTCCTCTCACTCTTCCTTCTATCAATTTCACATCCCTTTTGGTTCTTGATCTCTCAAACAACAGTTTCAACTCCATGATACCTCCTTGGTTGACCAATCTCAGTGAACTAGAGATGTTGGATTTGTCAGGTAACAGGCTGACAGGAAAACTGCCTGATTCTTTGGGATATCTTAAAAGCTTGAGATACCTGAACTTGTCAACTAACTCATTTCAGGGTTCAATCCCAAAATCAATTGGAAATTTAACATCTTTGGAGGAGTTTGACCTTCGATGGAATCTAATGAGTGGGATCATCCCAGAAAGTCTTTGGGAGCTCTCATCGCTGGTTTCACTTCGTCTCTCTGAAAACACATGGGAAGGTGCCATTACAGAAGCTCATTTTGCGAAACTTGGAGGCCTGAGAGAAGTATCAATTGCAAATAATTCCCCAAACATTTCCTTGGTTTTCAACATAAGTTATGATTGGATACCTCCTTTCCAATTAAGATACTTCATCATTACATCATGCCAACTGGGTCCCAAATTTCCTACATGGCTTAGATATCAGACTGAGTTGACCACGGTGATACTCCGTAATGCTAGGATTTCAGACACCATACCAGATTGGTTTTGGCAGTTGGATTTGCAATTAGATTATCTAAATGTCGCTTTTAATCAACTAAGCGGCAGGATGCCCAATTCATTAAGATTCAGAGTTGATATCATTGTTGATTTGACTTCAAACCGCTTTGAGGGCCCACTCCCACTCTGGTCCTCAAACATTATCGAGCTATTTCTTAGAGACAATCTATTTTCAGGGCCAATTCCTCATAACATTAGTCAAGTGATGCCCAATTTGACACATCTAGACATTTCTGGGAACTCTTTGAGTGGAAGCATTCCCTTGTCCCTTGGTAATTTAAGCCATTTTGAATTCATGATTATCTCAAATAACAACTTGTCTGGTGAGATTCCTCATTTTTGGAACAATATACCATCATTGTATTTTGTAGACATGTCAAACAACAGTCTCTCTGGTACAATCCCAAGATCCTTAGGCTCTCTTACTTCACTCAACTTCTTGATCCTCTCTAGCAACAACTTTTCAGGTGAAGTTCCTTCCTTGAAAAACTGCACTGACATGAGGATTCTTGATCTTGGTGATAACAAGTTTTCTGGACCAATTCCGGCTTCCATAGGAGAAAGCATGCTCTCTTTATTGATTTTAAGCGTGAGGTCCAACTCATTTACTGGAAGCATCCCTTTACAATTATGTGGCCTTTCCACTCTCCATATATTGGACCTCTCATACAACAATCTTTCTGAAAATGTTCCCCACTGGAAGCATAGGTAATTTGAGTGGCTTTAATTCTGAGGTCACAGACAAAGATACAGAAACTTATGGTCAATGGAGAAGATTGGAGGTGGTGTTGAAAGGATGAGTGCTTGTATATGACTCCATCCTTTACCTTGTTAATAGCGTTGATCTCTCGGACAATAACTTGTCAGGAGAGATGCCTGTGGGAATAACAAGCCTAATAAAGTTGGGCACCTTAAAATTTGTCCTTGAATCATTTGACAGGAAATATTCCAGCAAATATCGGAAACTTGAGGTCGATAGAAACTCTTGATCTATCAATGAACAAACTTTCAGGTTCAATTCCACAGAACATGGTTTCTTTAACATTTTTGAATCATCTGAACCTGTCAAACAATAACTTGTCCGGGAAAATTCCAACGGGTAACCAGTTTAAGACCTTTGTTGACCCGTCAATTTATGAGGGCAATGATGGTCTTAGCGGGTGTCCATTACCAACTGGTTGCCATGATAATGAAGAAGCACCTCAAGTTCCAAGTGGAGATGGAGGAGAGGATGATGACAGCAAACTTGAAAAGCTATAGTTCGTCATCAGCATGGTGATAGGTTTCTGTGCAGGGTTTTGGGGAGTTTTTGGAACTTGGCCATGAAGAGATCTTGGAGATATGCCTATTTTCACTTCCTTGACAAAGTGAAACATGTTGTCCTTGATTTTGTCTCAGCCATTGGTTCTTATCTGCAGAAAAGATCATAGAACAAGCTGCGAATGTGAAGGCACTTATGTATGCAAGCAAATAAAGCAATGTTTAGTATTGTCCTTTACAAATTTGTAAGTTGGTTGTAATATGCATTTATACTTGTATGTGTTGTGCTAGAAGCACCAAGCCGTATGGAAATAATTGCTTCAATACATTTCGAAATCGAGAAATTTTTACTAGAGCAGGTGCTGCTAATTAACCCAAGGATTAACAGAAAATAAATGTAAAAACAAGAAAATAAAAGATTTTACGAAGTTTCTCATAACAAGTATAACTGAGGTATGTCCTAGAGCAGCACATCAACTATCAACAAATTGGGATGTTTACAAAGTGTTTGGCAACCTCACAACCCAAAGCGCCAAATACACCCAATAACACTCACCGCAGAAAAACAAATAGGGGAGGAAATTATGAACCTTAACTAATGCTCTCTGGGCCCGAGTGCTAAAAGGACCTTCATGGGTTTGGACAAGTCTTCTGGAAGGAAAAAGGGCAGTCATTGATAGAGGTCGAACACAAATCCTAAATGGTGAGAATACTTGTATCTGGTCTGACAGCTGGTTCCCCCCTCCACATGATGGTCGCATTACTCCGATCAACCCTGTCCCCCCTTCTGCACCCTAGCATGTAAATTGTTGGCGTGTGCGTGAGTTCAGGAAATTGATTTCCTAATTAGTGTAGTTGACTAATTCTTGTACAATTAGGACTTTGTTTCCTAGTTTATTTTATTTCCTTGTTAAACCTGTAAAACCCTATGTAAACATATAAATAGCTCATTATGGAGATGAATAGAAAGTATCAGTTTTGCCTAAACATATATTTCTACTTGGTATCAGAGCCACCGATCTAGTGGTTTCTTGTTTATCCCAAACCCTCTAATTGAATTCAAACCTATATTGAGTTCATAAGTTTTTCTTCCATCCTCCACATATATTGGGTTCATACTTCCACACCATCAATTCCCGCTGCGATGACAACACCCGAGGCTTCCCTTGTTCTCCCGGATAGTTCTTCGACCTCCGCTGCACAACCTCCAACTTCGTCGGTTCCACAGATTGTCACCATCCAGAATGATAATTCTGCGTTGCCTACAGGAGTTATTCTCAATGAGACCAATTATGCTCTTTGGTCTCAACTCATGGAAATTCGAATTGCTACCCGTGGAAAGTTGGGCTATCTTACTGGCTCTATTTGTGTGCCAGCCGAATCTGCTCCTACTTTTGATGCTTGGACCACTGAAAATCTACAAGTTAAAGGTTGGTTAATTGATTCTATGTCCCCTGAGTTGATGGGCCGCTTTATTCATCTTCGCACTGCCAAGGAGATTTGGGCTGCTGTCAAGAAAATTTTCTATAATGGATCCGACGAATCTCAAGTTTACTAATTGAACAGGAAGGCATTCACCCTCAAACAGAATGGCTAACCTGTTTCCAAATATTATAGCATGCTTCAGTGTCTTTTCAGGAACTGGATCATCGCGACCCCCCATTTATGGTGTGCATTGCTGACACTGATACATACCAAAAAAAACTCGACCGTCTTCGAGTTCATATTTTTCTTTCTGGATTGGATCCCGAATTTGATCAAGTCCGTAGTGAAATCCTCCGCAAGGAACCTAAATTGGATCTCAACCAAAGTTTTGCTTATGTTCGCCGTGATGCACAACAACGCGCCAATTTTACTGGTGCTGCCGCCTCTCTTGATGCTACTGTCATGGTGGCTCAACGTTCCAAAGGACCACCTTCATCTCATGGGAGTTCATCGACCCAGGGGGTGAAGGACAAACCAGTTTTCAAGTGCACTCATTGTGGTGGTTCAAAGCACACTCGTGAACATTGTTATGAATTAGTTGGCTTTCCATCTTGGTGGGATCATTCTAAGAATAAAAGAAATGGTCATAAGGCACTCCAAGCCTCTGCTACTCCAGAGACCCCCCTGTAAGTGGCAACAAATCAAATGAACATACTTCTGCATCTACGTCCATGGCTACATCAGGTACAACTGGTTATGCATTGAATGTTTCTTCCACCTTATCCACCAGTCATGTCTGGATTATTGATTCAGGCGCCTCTGATCATATGACATGTGATTCAAATAAAATCACATCTTTGTCTCCATCTTCACAGTCGGTAGTATCCAATGCAAATGGTAGTTCCTCTCCTGTTGTTGGAGAGGGTTCTTTATCCCTTACAGATTCGTTACACCTGGATTCAATACTTGTTGTGCCGTCATTGGATTTTAATTTGCTATCTATTGCGCAAATTACTCATGCTCTTTCTTGTACTGTAACATTTTGGCCAAATTGTTGTATTTTTCAGGACATCCTCACAAGGAAGATAATTGGTTATGGTACTAGAAAAGGCAAGCTGTATTTTCTGGATTTGGCAACAAGTGGTGAGACTCGAATTTCTCAAGCCTTCAAGACTAGTGGAGATTCGACTGAGAAAAATCAGAATTTTATTTGGTTGTGGCATAGACGGTTGGGTCATGCCTTCTTTGGATATCTTAAAAAGTTGTTTCCTTCATGGTTTAGTAAACTTTTAGATTTTAATTTTAAGTGTGATGTTTATGAACTGGCAAAAAGCCATCGAGTTTCCTTCCCTTTGAGTATGAATAAAAGTACGGTGCTTTTTGCAATTGTTCATTCTGATGTTTGGGGTCCTGCTCCAATTTCTACTTCTTCTGGTGCTCGTTGGTTTGTTACCTTTACTGATGATTGCACACATATGACTTGGATTTCTCTCTTCAAAACCAAGGGGGAGGTGTGTACCACATTTCAACAGTTTTACAAGATGGTAGACACTCAGTTTCATGCACAAATTAAGATCCTTCGTTCTGATAATGGGGGTGAATTTGTGAATCATGATCTTTGTCAGTTTTTAGAAGCTCATGGAATTGAACATCAACGAACATGTCCATATACTCCTCAGCAAAATGGGGTAGCATAGTGAAAAAATCGTCATTTGTTAGAAGTGGTTCGAGCTTCATTGTTTGATGCTCAAATGCTTCTTCTTTTTAGGGAGAAGCAGTGTGTTCTGCTGCGTATCTTATTAATCGGGTTCCCTCCAGTATCTTGAACTTCCAAACACCATTACAAGCCCTTCGTCAGTTTTGTGCCCTTCATTCCACTCCCAATTTGGAGCCACGAGTTTTTGGATGTGTAACTTTCGTTCATCTTTATACACATCAGCGCAACAAGTTGGAGCTTTGAGCACTCAAGTGCGTGTTTATTGGCTATGCCCAACATAAAAAAGGGTATCGCTGCTATCATCCCCCTACTCAGAAGCTCTACATCACTATGGATGTGGTTTTTCGAGAAGAAGAAATGTATTTTTCTGGGGGAGTTCAGGCACAGGCGAGTCCAGATACTGTTGATGATCAGTTCGACCTAGAAGGATTCGTTACTTTGGAGTCGTTATGTCATCCGACAGTTCAGGATGCACTAACCAACTCGTCAGATACCACTCTAGAAACTACGCATGACAGTCTTGATGACCGGTCACGGTTGGTCTCCTCACCCACAACTCAGTCACCCGGTCAGGGGGAGAAGAATGATGTACTGATGCCCGTTTATGAAGTTTTTGTACCATTTAACCAATTATCTTTTGAGGTGTCTTCTGAACCTACAACCCAGGTAATGTCCTAGAACATTGATGTTGAAGATTTATATTTAACTGATTTGTTTTCAGACGATCCATCTAATGAGATACATCTACAACCATACCAATTACTTGTTCGTAAGAATCGTGGTAACCCAAAGATTCAATATGAAGCGGATCCCAAAGCTAAAGTGAAATACCCGATTAGCAACCATGTTTCCACTCATAGATTGTCCGCACCACATGCCATGTTGATAAAACAACTAGATTCTTTGTCTACACCAAGCAGTGTACAAGAGGCTTTGATGGATTCAAACTGGAAACAAGCAATGAATGATGAGATGCAAGCTCTTCAAAAGAATTCCACATGGAAACTTGTTCCTCTCCCAAGTGGCAAACGAACTGTGGGTTGTAGATGGATTTATACCATTAAGTTGAAGGCAGATGGATCGATCGAACGGTACAAAGCTCGATTGGTGGCAAAAGGGTATACTCAGAGATATGGAGTGGATTATCAGGAGACGTTTGCTCCAGTAGCAAAAATCAATACTGTACGAATCCTGATATCACTTGCTGCAAACTTGGATTGGCCATTACACCAATTCGATGTCAAAAATGCTTTTTTACATGGTGATTTAGAAGAAGAAGTTTATATGGATCCTCCGCCTGGATGTAACTTGAGTTCCGAATCGAAACACTATGTGTGCAAATTAAAGAAGTCTTTGTATGGTTTGAAACAGTCACCTCGAGCATGGTTTGGGCGGTTGACAAAGTCTATGAGGGCATTTGGATATAAACAAAGTAATTTTGATCATACTTTGTTCTTGAAGCATAAGGAAAATAAAATTATAGCTTTGATAGTATATGTTGATGATATGATCGTAACAGGTGATGATCCTGATGAAAGAAAAGCATTGCAAGAGTCCTTATCTAAGGAGTTTGAGATGAAAGATCTTGGTACACTTAAGTATTTTCTCGGGATAGAAGTATCTAGATCACAGCAAGGTATCTTCTTGTCTTAACGAAAATATGTTATGGATTTATTAACTGAAACGGGGATGCTGTGGTGTAAACCAGCTAATACGCCTATGGAGGAAAATCACAAGCTTGGTGAGTGTACTGATCATAAACCAACTAACAAGGAGCAATACCAGAGCCTAGTTGGGAGGTTAATTTATTTGTCACATACGAGACCGGACATTGCATATGCTGTGAGTGTTGTAAGCCAGTTTATGCACTCTCCAAGTAAAGTTCATAGAGATGCAGTGAATTGCATCTTGAGATATTTGAAATCAACTCCTGGTAAAGGGTTAATGTATTCAAAGCAAGGACATCTGGATGTAATTGGGTATACAGATGCAGATTGGGTTGGGTCCCAAACAGACAGATGATCCACTTCAGGTTACTTTACTTTTGTAGGAGGTAACCTTGTTACTTGGCGTAGTAAGAAACAAAATGTTGCAAGATCAAGTGCGGAGGCAGAATATAGAGGTATGGCACATGGTGTTTGTGAGTTGTTATGGATTAAGCATGTTCTAACGGAGTTAGGTTTAAAGCCTAAAAAACCCATGGAATTATATTGCGATAATATTGCGGCCATTAATATTGCTCATAATCCAGTTCAACATGATCGAACTAAACATGTTGAAGTGGATATGCATTTCATCAAAGAAAGATTAGAAGACGAGACGCTTCAGTTCCCGTTTGTAAAGTCAGAAGATCAGTTGGCAGATATCTTGACGAAAGCAGTTTCAAGCCGAGTATTTCAGGACACGCTGAGCAAGTTGGACCTTGGTGACATTTATGCTCCAACTTGAGGGGGAGTGTTGGCGTGTGCGTGAGTTCAGGAAAGTGATTTCCTAATTACTGTAGTTGACTAATTCTTGTACAATTAGGACTTTGTTTCCTAGTTTATTTTATTTCCTTGTTAAACCTGTAAAACCCTATGTAAACATATAAATAGCTCATTATGGAGATGAATAGAAAGTATCAGTTTTACCTAAACATATATTTCTACTAATGAGCTTTTTCATGTCCGTGGGAGATATTGGAGATTGCATGAAGTCGAGAATTTTATTGATAAGGAAGCTATGGAGCTGATTTCCCGTATTAAAAGATGGTGGCCAGATATAACCGGCCTGGGATCCTTCTGTGGTGGTGCTGCTATTCCTACCACCACAGTTACGGCTCTTATTGCAGAATCTGAGGCGGCTATTCAGGGTCTACTGCTTGCTAGTGTTACGAACAAGAAAAAAGTCATTATGGAGTCGGAATGTAGCACTTTCATTGATAGCATTAACAACTCCAAATGCAGAGATTGGACTATTCTCAGGATGGAGTCCAACTTTGAGTCAGTTGAGTGGTTTTGGTCCCCTCGGAATTTGAACATGAAGTGGCAAGGATTGGTTTAGGTGCGGTGGATCTGCAAAGATGGGCTGATAGGCCACCTCCGTCCCTGGTTCGTGTTCTGGTTTCAGATGGTCTCTCTTGTCCCCCGTAAGGGACCTGGGTGGTTTGTGAGCATCGCTGACAATGGTCGTGGGGTATGCTACATCTTCTATGCCTTTTAGTCAAAAGCTTCAAAAATCCTTTTTAGTATATATTAAAGTAAGAACACAGTGTCATGATTTCTTATAAGGCTTGTCAAGATATTCTAAAGTTCACATGTAGTTTGATGTGCCTTTATACCCTATCATGCCTTTCATACTTACATTTCTCATATGTATAGTCAATATGTCTAGAGTCTGTAAATTGTTCATTAAACATTGTTAAGCATGCTACGTAAATTCTGTAACGCAGTAAACATTTTGGAGCAGATAATGAAATACCTACCAAAAACAAGCAAGAGGTGGAATACCACAAAGAGAAAGTGTACCTAATAAAAAAGCAGTGGGAACAGTGAAGATTCATGTGGTCTTTCTGTCTAGGTGCCGGTAGTCCATGTCTTCACAGACATGTCTATTTCACCGAGCCCCTCCGGTTTAGGTGGACAACCCGGCAAATAGACATCAACAGGAATTAGCTTATCAATTATGGGAGCATATATAAAAGAAAATCTGAATTTTTTTCTTCTCATATTGCATTGATAGTAACCTTGAATTTGCAACCAACCATTAGAAATTTTTCTGAATACTCTTCTCAAGAATATGTACACTAACTTTCAATATATGTTGCCACTATCTTTACCTATTTTTCTTTTTTTCTTGTTCATTGCTGATTCCGACTGATATGCACCCACCCAGCAACCAAGAAATAATCTGCTCTGGAGGCTCTGTTGACGGTATTATTTCATAAACTGTCATTCTCATTTCTAATGTTTGTGTAGAGGTAGAATGCAATCCACTTCACATTGCATAGGGTTAGTTACTTTTTTCATTAAAACCAGAAAGATAATATTATATCAAAAAATTAGGTTATAAAGCTGCTCTAAATAAGTCAAATATCACTACTACAAAAATTGACATAGACGACGGGAATTCACTGTCGTCTAGAAGGTTTTTAAACTGTCGTGAAATCGACCGCCATATTTTGATACATAAAACAATGACGGAAAAAAACCACTGTCTTTAAGACATACAACGTCATACCAAAATAAAAACCGCTGTCTAATTACTTTATAAACAGCAAAAAAGGAAAACTTCGACAACCTTAGACGACGGTTTTAGTAAAATAGGGAAGTTTAAAGCGTATTACATGTCAAGAACTACATACACGCTGACATAAAAAAAGTTATCCACGTCGCTATTTGAAAAAAATACCGTTGTGGTTTATATGTACTACTAAATAAAAAAATTGACATCTAAAATCTATGAAAAAAGCAACCAAAAAAAAAAAAAAAGACGATCTTAGACGATGCTTACAGAAAAGAACAGACGTCTAAAGGGCATTACATGTCAAGAATCATATCGTAGCCGACATAAAATGTATTAACCACGACACATATGTAGAACGACCGATGCTTATAAAATATTCCACGTCGCCAACCAAGAAAAAACCGCCTTGTTAAAATTTTTCCATGGCTGTTTCTTGCGAGAACCAATGTTTAAATGATGAAAAAAAGCCACTTGGACAGTGTACGACACTTTTTTTATTTATTAAAACACTGACGTCTGAATAATTTAACATGTCACAATTTTATTACACACCGACGTAACAAACCCTAACCAAGCCCCAATTGTTTACCCACAGTCGTTAAAAATGATTTTCACAGCATGAACAGGAAATAAAACGCTGTTGATTAGAGTTTGAATGGTGGTTAATGTAAATTAAAGGTCGTAGTGAATCTTTTCACTACGTACCTAGAATACAATTTGTCGACGTTGTTAATTTAGTTACCACGTCGGTTTTTGTATAGGACTGGATGTGGTTTCCCTCTCAAAGTAGCTTTTATAACCCTAATTGACGTGTGTATTCTCTAAGACGTCAAATGTTTTAGCCTAACCGACGTGCAGAATAGCTGTTACAACAGTTAATGGCACTGAGTTGCCTTTATTGCCCTCTTTAGACGACGTAATTTTTATCGGTGGAAGTAGTATTTTCCTAAAATTCGTCTGTTGGAGTACTGTTCCGTCATGTTATTCTTAAATCTATGACGTGCATTATTTTCATGACCGTCGTTGTTGTTAATATCTATTTGCCGCGTGTAATTTAATTTTAATTAATCGACGTGTTTTCTTTTTCAAATGGCGATTTTTATTTCTTTACAGTCTTTTGCATTGTCATTCCACGTCGTTTGTAAAAGATACGAAACCCAGTATTTTTAATTTTGGATTTGTCGTGCCCAAATCTTGCATAATGAAAATGATCAGAATAATGTCAAACATTGAAATTTATTGCAAAACTAATGTCATACAAATAACTGCATAACTAATGTCATACATTACAACAATCAATCAATCCATATATCTTCACACCCATCTCTAATATTTTCACTCCCAAACTCACCCACTAGGTCATCAAATGTGTCAACATTTGGTATCCCTCTAGTAAATGGCTCACACTTACTTTTAATATCACCTAGCACATCATCACCAATAACATCATTATATTGTCTATTAGGCATTGATAACACTACCGACAAACCACGATGCATTGGGTCGTCAACAAAAAATACTTGTTTGACTTGAGAAGCCATAACAAATTGGTCATTCCTATGTCCAATTTTACTTAGATCCAAGTTCTTCAATTACAAGGCCCGAAGTGTTATCTATCCAATCACACCTAAAGACTAGGATTCTCAACTTTTGGCAGTCAATGTCCCAAATTTCTTGAAAGACACCATAAAAACCCATATTGGAGACAATAGGGTTTTTATCCTTGGCATTAGCAACTTGCATAGTATGTGCAAGTAAATAAACTCCACTGTTTTGGATAGTTCACACATCATCTTGTGCCTTTTTTTTTTTTTTTTTTTTTTAAATTTAACACCATTAATAAGAAAGTTCCTATATGATGGCACTGCCATGCTTGGACCAGCTGCTAGCCACCTCAAATTTTCTAATACGCCATTATTCTCTTCCCCATTAAGTTCACTTTGAACAAGCAAATTAATTATATATCTTAATTCAATCTAACATAGAAAGAAGAAAATTAAAAGTTCAATATGTTATTCTCACTACTACAAAAAGTGAAAAAGACGACTAGAAAACAACGACGGTAGAACAAAAAACAGTCGTTGTGTTTGAAAAGACGACGGTAATATAAAATCATCGTGGATGAATAACTTAAACAACTAAAAAATAGAGATTCCCATGAATGTTTTTAAAATACGACACACCAAATTAAACAAGTGTCGTCTTATTGATAAGGTTTTGCTTCAGCGTAAAACTCTGAGCCTAAAAACAACGACTGTAGTTATGAATCCACTGACGTAGAAAGTAAAGACGACGCTTTTCAACAACAGCCACTGTGTCTACTCATAAATAAACATGACCATATTTTCTTAGTCAACATCGTATAATTTCAAAGGAATCCATGTCGGTATATTACAAAACATCGCCGTATTAAGTCCATGTACCACGACGGTAAAGTTGAATTTATCGACATTTTATTCAAAGGATACTTCGACGGTATCTATTACTCTACTGTCCGGGGAAGATGTACTAACCACATCAGTTTTTCAATAAACGACGTATAATATCATTTACCACGTTGTGAACTTAAATATACTGTCGTATTTATTACCTTTATACGTGTGAAATCTTACCATTGGGAATTCTATTCCTCATCATAATCAATTCACAAATGTGAGAGAAAGGCAATATTTTAGACGTTGATGATGTATGTATCTTTGTGTCTTTGAGATACACAAAGGCACATACACATCAAAATCCAAAAAATTTTCCTCTAAAATTTGATGACGGCAGCCACACATCAACATCCAAAACATTTGGTTTCAAAAAGATAATTTTTTAGAAGTTGATGATGCATGCGTATTTGTGTCTTTCAGATAAACAAACACGCACACACATCAACATCCAAACCATTGCCTCCAGAGAGGTGAGACAGAGCTAAGGGCAAGAAGAAGTTGGAACCCTAATTGAAAACTGAAACTGAAAGAATGCATGAAAAAAACCCTATTTATAAAAATAATCTTCAACATCCACGTCGGTTCTATTACATGTACCGACGTCTAATCCACGTCAGTGCGTAATACATTGGGGTTGTCTAAAAAAAAACCATGTCAGTTTAGTAAACTAAACTCATCGACTTTAAGACAAACAAAGTCGGTTATTCATAAAACGATGACGTGGTAACTTATAATATCACTTCTTCAAAAATAAACTTTTGACGTGTAGTGCCTAGAGAACCACGTCGATTTCGGAATACAAAAAGTCAACTGGCTTATTACTAACCACTTCGGTTTCTACTATTATAACGTCGTGGTAAGTTCATACTAGGGCGGTTTTAGTCAGAACCGTCCTCGCATTGATCTTTGGGATAATATATAAACTTTTTAGTCACCTGACCTAAACTTTTACGTTCTCTCTAAAATTTTCAGTTTTCTCTCAGTTTCCCACTCATTTCCCAAAAGCTGCTTGTCTGATTCTCTTCATCTTCCTCGTATTTAGTCTCCAAAACTCCAAAGTTTAATTCCGAAGAAAACTTTCCTTGCAAGCCAAAGGTATTTTCTCACTTTTTTTTTTCAATATCATTTGAATTTTTTTTTTTTAAAGAATGAGTCTCACTGAGGTTTGAAACAAGACTCAGGTTTGAAAAGGACGAAATCTTTCACTGGTCCCACTCTCAGGTCGTGTGAGGACGACGAGTTTGTCTTGTATTTGACGTTTTTATTCACACACCACGACGGTAATTAAATTTGTGCTATTTCAATAGCACGGCTGTTCTTAATAACCAACGTGATGTGAGAATAAATACGACGTTTTAAAGATAAAATCGTCATCTTATTTGAAACGAACGTGGGAGAGAGAAATCTGAGCCCTTTTTTTTTTCCTGTATGAACTCATAATAAGACGATGGTTTTATATACTTCGCATCGTTTTAATTATCTTACCATGACTTATTTGCACATCCACGTTTCTATAGGTTAGCACAACTGTTTTATTTTTTTGCCAACGTCTAAACTTTAATATTACGTCAGTTTTTTTACTTGACAGTCATCGTTTTTCTTGTAGTTTGTATTTCCCTCTAAACATGGTTTTGAAATCTCAAAGTAAGGAGGCTCAAGTGTGAAAAGCTTAAAGCAAGGACCACATGAGTGAAGCCAAATATGTTTAAAGCAATCCCGCAAAGAAGATGAGATTTATTGCAACATCCGAGAAAGACCCAAGCTCTGTGACATTTGATGAGGAGACAAAATCGACTCGCGGTATCAACACAATGAGCTGTGTTGTGAAGAGGAAAATCCAGAAGATTAAGCATATGGTTGAGTACAATAAAAGTGGCAGACCACATGGCAAGGCTGCTATTGAGATGCAGAGTTACATTAGTGTTTTGACACGCACCAGAGTCCCTCTTGTGGACAAGAAATGGACTTAATTGCCTAAGGACCTGAAGGAGCAGGTTTGGGAAACTGTTCAAATGGCTTATGTTGTTGGGGAAGGGGGCAAGAAGATGGTGCTGTTGTCTACAACCAAAAAAGGAAGGATTTCAAGTCTACCTTAACTAGGCAATTTATCCTTCCATTCGCAAATGAGAAGGAGAAGTTAAAGGAACCCCCTCAGCTTTATAACTTCATAGAGAAATCGCAATGGGATGCCTTTGTAGCTTCAAGGTTATCCCCAAATTTTGAGGTTGTGCATTCTGAGTAGTCACAGAGAAGGGAGAAATGCGAGTATAACCATACGTTGTCTCGAAAAGGGTATGTTGGTTTGGAGGATCAATTGGAAGAAACCATGCCCGGTGAAAAAATCGATCAATCTCTGCTATGGAAGAAGGCAAGAGAAGATAAATAGGGAAACATCCCTGATCCAAAGGTTGCAAAGAAGGAAAAATTAATCGTAAGTCTCACTGACTCTGTTCTAAACTTGTAAAACAGAGGTTTTATTTTTTATTTAGACGTCGATCTTTTTAGTAATCGTCGTTAGACATGAAACCCCATGACGGTTTTTATTTACCGCCGTTTAAAAATATATAACGTCAGTATTTTTTTGAAACCGATGCATGTATTGAATTACCACGACGGTTTATATTTCTAAGTTAGACGTTTTAAATTTAAGTTTAAACTTTCTTCATATTCATTTAGACGTCGTATGTTTTAGTAACCGTCGTTAGACGTGAAATGCCATGATGGTTTTTATTTACCACTGTTTACAAATTGATATGACGTCGGTAGTTTTGGTAAGCTGATGTCTGTATTGAATTACAACGACGGTTTTGTATTTCTCTGCTAGACATTTTAAATGAAATTTTAAACTTTCTTCATATTCACACGCACACATACTCTCTCTCTCTCTCTCTCTATTTCTCTGCAATTGGTTTGTACACTATTACTGGATCTATGAATATTTTGGTTAAGGTTTTTTTTTTCTCTGGATGTCAAATGTACGACGGTTTTTTCATGGACTGATGTTAGAATACATACAAAATGAAGGTAGTTTCTGACCGATGTGTTAAATGATTTACCACGTTGTCTTGACTGCTTTACCACGTCGATTAATTTTTTTATTTATAGTTATTTATTTAATCTGTTTTAACTATCTGTTCACTCACTAACATTCTCTCTCTCACTTTTAGGATGATTTGAAAAAATAAGTCTTCGAGGGGACTTTGACTGTCTCTGGGAGCATAGATATTTTGACCTTGGCTTTGGGAACCCCTGAGCATGGTGGGAGAGTCAGAGGTGTTGGAGCTGGGGTTTCCCCAACTCAATTCTTCAATTTGCCAAGACAGCAGAGAGTAAAATTTGCTGACAAATTGAAGGAAAGTGTTATGGAGGCAGTGAGAGAAGAAACCAAAAAGATTGAGGCTAGGGCAAAGGAAACTGTTTTGGAGGCAGTCAGGTCAAAGAGGGAAATTTTGTTGAAACAATTCAGTCAACTAATTCCCAACTTTGATCCCAACTTGCTCAATAAAACTCCAATTACTCCAATTCCTTTACTGCCTCAAGAGCAAAGCCCAAAAAATCCAATGTCTGACAAAGCAAGTTGCTCAAATGTGAGATCCCTTGTTTTGGAGGAAGAAAATCCCACAAATGATGCTGATGCTGCTGAAAAATGGCAAAATGAAATGGTAAAATCTCTGACATTTGATTTTTTCTTATTTATAATTTAAAATAGATGTTGTTGATAACCGTCATCTCAGTATTTTACTATGTCAGTTTTTATTTTATAAACCGCTATGTATTTCATTGAAGCCTTCGCTGCATTTTAATTAGACGACCTCTCTATAGTGTAGCGACGTTAGAACATATACACAACGACGGTTATGTCTTTACCGTGGTCTATAACCTCTACTCCGTCAGTATGTTTTAGAAACCGTCATTTATATTATATACCACGTCGGTTTGGGTGGTTTAGTTAGAGTTGTTTATTAAACTTGATGTACAAACTAACTTATATTTCTTTATTTATTTCGTGTAACGTGATCTCTCAAAGCTAGACATGCCACCTCCTCTGTTAGCCCTATGCCAATTTGTCGAGACCAGGTTGAAGCCTGCTAACGAGACCATTAGAATTCACATTCCAGAGGAAGTGTTTGGCACTGATCATGATACCTTCCTCTTGTGTGATGATATTTTACAGTTTGCTTCCATGGTTGAGATTGGATCCACAATGATTGCAGTATACATGAGGTAATTCTAGAAATCCAATATATATATATATATTTTTTACATTTCCTTTCTTTTAAATTAAAATCTCATTTAATTGAATTTCATATATTTAGGTACCTATTTGACTATTTAAAAATGGCAAATATGGTAAACCTTGTTGGCCTCGTGGACTTTGGACAAGTCAGCTCTCAATCTGGAACGTCATCTTACCATTCAAAACATCTCTCAGATCATCTGAAAAACATAAATTGGGATCAATTTTATTTGGTGCCTTATAATCCAGGGTTAGTCCCCTTAACTATACTTGGTGCCTTGTAATACTTTTCTTTGTAGTATATTTAACCTATATGGATCATTATGTGTAGGGGTCATTGGGTGTTAATAATTATGAGACGAGCTAAGGAGACTGTCTATTACATGGATTCATTGCAAACCGCTTTGTTGATGAAGACATGAGAAATATAGTGAATACGTAAGTTAATCTATGAAAATCTAAGATTTTTTTTATTTCTGCATTTGAATGATACGATGGCTTTTTCTAGTACCGACGTTATAATGAAAACACAATGACAGTAAGTTCAAACTGACGTTTGAAATCATTTACAACGTCAGTATTTTCTATAAACCGTCGTCTTAATTGAAATACCACGTTGTTTGTGTTTTTCATTTAAGGAAGTTTTAATTTTTTCTGTTCAACTTTTGGTTATATGTCATTTTTTTTGTCGTCACCGACGTTAGAATGCTACACAACGATGGTTTTTATTTACTGACGTTTGAAATGAAATACAACTTCACTTGTTTTACAAAACCGTCATCTTTACTTATTTACCATGACGTTTAATATTTTTTATTTAGATTTTTAGTTTTGTCATTAACACTTTTTGTTTTCTTGAAACAGTTCAATCAAAATGTATTACTCTCACACGGGCAAACAATCATCACGTAAATCAGCCATATGGAAAAATCTACATGGCACTCCTCAACAACCAACAAATGTAGAGTGTGGCTATTACGTGATGCGTTTCATGAGAGATATAATTCATGATCCAGGCCTAGCATTTGAGAAGAAGGTAAAAGGAAAAATTTAAGATATAATTTCTTTATTTTACTACCACAACTTTTTCTTTAAAAACCGTCGTTTTAATCTATATAACACGTCGGTTTTTGTTCTTTATTGGCAGTTTGACAAGAAAAAAGAACCAATTCAGTATGTACAAGAACATATTGACGAAGTCAGGCTGGAATGGGCTGAATTTGTTGGGCTGAATTTGTTAAGAAGCAATTACATAATAATAAGTGATGTAATTTATTTTAACAATATTTAGGTTTATTTTAATTTATTGACAATGTACATAAATATATTTTTGGTACATGAACTATCATAAAAAAAATCAAATTTTGTTTGAATTTTTTTTTTTTTGTTTAGGATATTTATGTCGTTACATGAACTAAAATGACAATAAATCATAAAAACTTAATTTAATTCTCGAAGACCGACGTCTCATTGTAATTTACACATCTCATATGTATAAACAATCGACGTCTTATTGCAGTGGGAAATAAAACATCGATGGCAATTCTTAAAAATGACATGTAATAGAGAGAAACACCACGGTTTATATATAAAACTGAAATCTACGAAATTTTTTTGCATAGATATACTACGTCCATTAGTACAACAAGAACGACGTCTTAAGTGTTTCTTGACCAAATGTGATGTTGTACACATAAACAACGTCGGCATCTACAAAAGAATCGATGTTGCGAATGCTACCCACGTCGGTTATTCAGCACAAGCTGACGTTGTAAAGACGAACCACGGCGGTGGCTGAATTTCGACGTCTAACATCATCTAGGACGACGTCATGTGTTGTTTTACAACATCGGTTATGTACATTTGTCATTTCAATTTTATATGACTTTTATATTTTATTTAATTCCTAATATTCATAATAAATTCAAAACAAATTCCAAAAAATAAACTAACAACTACCATGCACTCATTGAAAGATCTCTCCCCTAAAGTTTTAAAAAATGTAATTTTAAAAATATTTTTTATTGTATTTAATTACTAATATTCATAATATATTTAAAAATTCTGAAAAATAAATCGACAAATTCTATGCACTCATTGAGACAATATCTCCCCGTTAAAAGCCTGAAAAATTTAATTTTAGATTTCAAAATTACAAGTGATAACAAAAGTCAAAAATATTTACAAACAAAGCACAATAGTCCTTATACTTTCCATAACATAACCCTAAGGTTTATGTGATCCATTGGTGGTCATAAAATTCAAAATTATTTAATCTAGATTTTAGCCTACTAATATAGAAGGCATTGTTGTAAGGAGTCCGTAGCAATTTTCGGTTCATTTTTCTCGTACTTGTGTATTTTTTTTAATAATTAATTATTGTAAAATTTAGGGTTTAGGGTTTAGGTTTTATTGAAACGACGCTGGTTTTCTCTCGTTCTTTTTGGTCAATTACAATTTTTCGAATCCCAGGAAATGCAAACCAAATCTAATTATTTAATATTTTAGACGTCGGTTTTTATAAAGGCGACCTAAAAGTGATTTACAACGGCGGTAGTTTACCTTAACCGTCGTCGTAAATGTACAATTAAACGACGACTGGGTTGTATTTACCATCGTCTTTGAAAAACACGGTCCTTTGAAATTTTTGACCGCGATCTAAAATTTTCAGAATTTCCCTTTAACCCTAAAATATTTCCTTCTCTCTCTTCAACATAAATTTGTCTTAAAGTTTTCGCTCTCTCTCAAAGCATTGGGTATATTCTCTGAGCTCTCTCTGAAGCATTTGTTATATTCTCTTAGCTCTCTCTCTCAATATCCATGTAAGTATATTCTCTCAGCTCTCTCTCAATATTCTCTTAGTTTGTAAAATCCATAAATGATTTCGTTCGTTTTGGTAACTTTGGTTTCTTAATATATGTTTTGGGAGCTATGGGTTCTTACTTGGGAGCTATATATGGGTTCTTTTATGTTTTGATGTTTGTATTCTGTTAAGGGTTCTTGGAAAAGGAATGGGGATGGAAGATTTAAACTTTGATTTTTTTGTAAACCACGACGACAGTTGGTGGAACAAACCGTCATCTAAATTTTTAGGATACGTCGGGTTTTCTTTTGCTGTCGTCGTCTGAGTTGTTGTTTGCATTTGGTAATCTAAAGACGACTGTTTCTCCATTTACTGTCGTCTTTAGGCTACCAGAACCTAGGACCCGGTTCTTCAAAAAGCAATACAAATATCTGGGTTTGGATAGCTTAAAGACATCGGTAACTAGATATGCCATCATCCGAGTCTTTGTTAGACGACGATTATTTAGTAAAAATCGTCGTCTGATTCTTGTTTAATTTATTTTTTTCAATTTATTCTCTGCTATGTGAATAAAGTAGTGTTTCATTGCTGGTCTTTTTGTCACATCCCGGGATCACGGTTTTGTTTCTAGGAGCTCACGAGCAACTTCCCAGTGGTCACCCATCCTGGGATTGCTCTAGCCACAACTCCCTTAACTTCGGAGTTCTCATGACTCCGAAACCAGTGAGCTCCCAAAAGGCCTCGTGCTAAATGGAGGCGGGCATGTATATATAAGGCACATCACCCCCTCTCCGTTGGTCGATGTGAGATGTTACACTTTTCACTTTATTATATATATGATTTTATAGTGTGCGAGATGGATAAGTCATGGATGCATGCAGATAGAAGATTGAAGGCATATGAGTTAGGGGTGGAAGGATTTTTGAATTTTGCTGTTGAAAATCTTGGAAATACAACTCATATTCGTTGTCCATGTGTTAAATGTGGGAATATTCAATTGTTTGGGGTTGGAATTATAAGGGACCACTTATACTTTAATGGAATTGACCAAAGCTATAAGATTTGGACATGGCACAGAGAACCTTGGGAATGGACTACTAATGCTAGTAGAAATGTGGAAGAAGATGAGCAAAGTAGGTTAAGTTAGAATTAGGGATGGATGAGAATGATTTAGGTGATATTGTTTTTAATCCTTATGAGTTTGCCAATGTGATTGGGGATGGAGATCAACCCTTGTACCCTGGTTACAGTAAGTACACGATGTTGTTGGCTTTGGTAAAGTTATATAATTTGAAAGCAAAACATGGGATGAGTGGTGTTTGTTTTACAGAATTATTAATACTTCAAGGAGATTTGCTTCTAGAAGGAAATACACTACCTTCCTCTATGTATAAGGCAAAAAAGACATTGTCTGCTTTAAGGATGAGTTATGAGAAAATCCGCGCATGTCCCAATGACTGCATCTTGTATAGGAAGGATTATGAAGATTCAACTAGTTGTCCTACTTGTGGTATCTCAAGGTAGAAGGAAGACAAAGATTCAATCTTGAAAGAAGGTGTGCTAGCGAAGGTGGTATGGTATTTTCCTCCAATTCCAAGGTTTAAAAGGATGTTTCAATCACATAAGACAGTTAAGAGTTTGACTTGGCATGTTGCTAGAAAATCAGTTGACGGTCATATGTCTCGTCCAGCGAATTCCCCGTTTTGGAAACTTGTTGATGATAAGTGGCCTGAGTTTGGTAAAGCGCCGAGAAACTTGAGATTGGCTCTCTCATCTGATGGATTCAATCCCCATAGTTCTTTAAGTAGCAAATACAGTTATTGGCCAGTCATCTTAGTTACATATAATCTCCCACCTTGGCTATGCATGAAACGGAAGTTCATGATGTTGACCTTAGAGCCCAGAAATGATATATACGTCTACTTAGAGCCTTTGATTGATGATTTAAAATCTCTATGGGATGGGATTAGAGGAATGTATGATGCACACATAGGAGAATACTTTACACTCAGAGGTATATTACTATGGACAATTAATGATTTTCCTACCTATGAGAACTTATCTGGTTGAGTCGTTAAAGGATATAAAGCTTGTCCAATATGCGGCAATGATACACCTAGTCATAGGTTGAAAAATGGCCACAAAATTTTGTTACATTGGGCATAGAAAATGGTTAGCAATCAATCATCCGTATTGGAGGCAGCGTGTAGCTTTTAATGGGACACCTGAATATGGCACGCCTCCCAGGCTATTAACCGGAGAAGAAGTGCTGCACATGGTTGAAGATATTAATTACATATGGGGCTCGAAAAATGGGGGAAGTGTTGGTGAGAATGATGGTGATAGAGTTTGTTGGAAGAAGAAATCAAAATTCTTTGATCTTGAGTATTGAAAATACCTTCCTATGAGGCATGTCCTAAATGTTATGCATATTGAGAAGAATGTTTGCGATAGTTTCATTGGTACATTGCTGGAGATCCCTGGAAAAAAATAAAGATGGGATTGCTGCTCGGTTAGATTTATTGAACATGGGGGTCGTTGATTTCATTTGTGGTTGCTATGGTGCGAATTGGTTCGTTCATTTGGTCCTTTTCTTCATTAGATAACCTTCTTTTCATTTGTTCTCTTGTTTGTCTCATATCGCATTCTTCCTCTTTTGTTGGGTTTCCTTCTTCAAATTTTCAGATATGTCTTTCTTTTTATGTTCTTCTTTTTTAATCGCGTCTTCTTTTGATGTTTTGTAGGTAGTGTTTCGACGGATGGTTCTGATGCCTCACCTGTTGGATCTCCCGATCACGCCTCATCTCCGAGATTCAATGACAGTTGTCCGACGATGACGTGATCAATTTTCTGGGACCGGCGGTCTCTTTGAGGATCTCAAACAAAAAATTATTAAGCAGGCAAGATCTCTCTATATCTCTCTATTTGAACATGTAGATAATGAACCCTAGGAGCTTAATATATGTTTGTATCTAGAAGAAAATACGGTTGGTTTAATATAAGATCATTTAAACAAAAAATCTGATTTAACACTGTATAAAACAGGTAGAAACCTACTTACCCTCTATTTGTTTTCTAAGAAAATGCAAGAAAAAAAATAGAAAATTTCATCTTTTTAAACATTTTACTGTTGTTTTGTGGGTAGGAGTTCAATAATTATGCTTAAAGGGCGTTTGAGGTCACCCACTTAATAACATTAGTACTTTTTATTGAAATCACTTGGGTTTCTGTGGAAACTCAAGGACATAAAAGCAAAAGTTTAAGTCTTTGTTCTATAATTATGTTGGATTGAAAATTTGGTGCCTTTGTTCTTTCTTGCATGTGCTTGGAATTACAATGAAAATTTTCTTTCATTGTTTTTTTGTTGTTGAAGGGTTTGAGCATGAGGACAAAGGTGATTTTGCAAGTTCACCAAAGTATTTAAGGTAAAAACCATATCCTCGAATTGCTCTTTTGGACCAAAATTAAGCCTTTTGTTTGATGGTTTATCATCTGATTGGGTTATATGTTTGAGCTTATGGATTGGTTCATAGTGGATTTGAATTGACATGCAGAGTTGCTTGGGTGAAGTTGATGACTGTGTGCGTTGTTAAGGTTTGGATTACAAAGGGAGCTAAAGATCTAGAGAGAGTGAGAGAGGTAGCTAGGAGAAAACAGAATTTTAGAAATGTTCTCTGGTGCAATCTACCAAACCATTGCAGAGATCACACCTTTTGTATATTTCTCATTCTCTCATTACATCAGCTAATTAGTACCTTTCAATTACAAGGGCCAATGTGAATGTGACACATGGCACTACAAGGCCTAAGAGTCATTGGAAACTAACTGACTGCTTTACACCTTACACTTGGCATATGAGCTCAAGTCACTTAACTAACATAATGCTTAATGAAGCTAAGAGTAAAAATAGACTAAGTAAATTACTAACTAAGAAGAAATTAGCTAGTCAATTTACATTTCAACACTCCCTTCTAAAGTGCTAGCTGATTTCACACCAAGTAGACTTCTCAAATAACTGAATCTATCCTTGGAGGGAGCCTTGGTAAAGATGTCAGTAATTTGTTCTTCACCTTTGCAGTAAACCAAATCAATCTCACCATCTTGAATTGCATCTTTGATAAAATGAAACTTCCTACGAATATGCTCACTTCTTTGGTGAAAAACTGGATTTTTAGACATGGCTATAGCTGAAGTGTTGTCACAGAATAGAGTAATAGCTGTGGCTTGTTCTTCTCCAAAGTCTTCAAGTACAAATTTGAGCCAAATGGCCTGTAAGGTTGCTTCAGGTACACTCACATACTCTGCTTCTACTGTAGAAAGTGCTACACTATGCTGCTTAACTGAGGCCCATGAAAATACACCACTTCTAAATGAAAATGCATATCCTGAGGTGCTTTTCATGTCTTCTTCAGATCCACTCTAGTCACTATCACAGTAACCAATCAATAGTGCATATTTTCCAGCTGCATACTCAATTCCATAGTCAATTGTTCCTTGTATGTACCTTAGAACTCTTTTAACAGCTCCATAGTGCTGCTTAGAAGGACTGTGCATGAACCTTGCAAGTAGGCTAGCAGAAAACATAATGTCAGGCCTAGTTGCAGTTAAGTATAAGAGACTTCCAACAATTTTCCTGTACAAGCTTTCATCTGCAGCTTCACTTCCATCCTCCCTTTGTAATTTATCAATGGCAATTAAAGGAGTGCTCACTGACTTGCAATCTTTGAGCCCAAATTTATCTAAAAGAGTGAGAGCATACTTCTTATGGTGTATGAATATGCTCCCTTCAGTTTGTGTTACTCCCATGCCAAGGAAATGGTGGAGAAGGCCTAAGTCTGACATTTCATACTTGCACATCATCTCAACCTTGAATTCTTCCATCATTTCATCCCTGCTTCCTGTATATACTATGTCATCTACATAGATTGACACAATTAGTTTCCAACACCTTCTTTGACTCTCACATAAAGATTTGCTTCACTTGGACTTCTATGGAAACCACACTGAGTTAAGTAACTATCAATTTCGCTATACCAAGCCCTTGGAGCCTGTTTGAGTCCATACAGAGCTTTTCTTAATCTATACACTTTACCTTCAGCTCCTTGAATCACAAAACCTTCAGGTTGATTACATAGACTTCTTCTTCAAAAATGCCATTCAAGAAAGCTGATTTGACATCCAATTGACACAGTTTCCAGTCTTTCTGTACAGCTAGTGCAATGAGAGTTCTAATAGTGTCTAACCTTGCTACTGGAGCAAAGGTTTCATTGAAATCAATCCCTATTTTCTGTGTGTAACCCTTGGCTACAAGTCTTGCCTTGTGTTTTTGAATGGAGCCATCGAGGTTTAGCTTTGTTTTATATATCCACTACACTCCCACAATTGGTTTGCTGCTTGGTCAGTCAACCAATTCCCAAGTGGAATTCTTCTCTATCATTGATATCTCTTCAGTCATAGCCTTATTCCAAGCTTTATCTTTGGCTGCTTCATTGTAACTTTCAGGTTCAATAATACTCATTTTGCATTGAGCATAGACCTCACTTAAGTTCTTCCATTTTTGTGGAGTATGATCAAAAGTTTCAGAGATTGAAACTGATGAATCATGCGTAGCTGACTCCATAGAGTTTTGCAGGTCATGAACCACTTGTGATCTCTGTGGAGATTGAACTGATTGAAGTGATTCACTAGAACATGAACCAATTTATGATATTCTCGGACTTTCTTCATCATCCCATGGAATAGTCACTTGTACTGCTTCATTCAACTCCCAATTCCATATTGCTTTCTCATCAAAGATAACGCTCCTTGAGAGTTCAATCTTTTTAGTTTCTAAGTTAAAAACTCTATACCTTTTTTCACAAATCCCATATCCAAGAAATACTTCTTTCATTCCAGTTTCCTCTAGCTTGTGTCTTTTCTAAGAAGGAATATGGATATAGCACAATGAGCCAAATATTCTCAGGTGTTTGACACTTGGTTTTCTCCCACTAAACTTCTCAAATGGTGTTGTGTTGTCCAAAGCACTTGTTGGACTTTGATTCTGTAGATAAATAGCTGTGTTCACAGCTTTTGCCCAAAACTTCAATGGAATCTGCTTCTCATGCATCATGGTTCTTGCCATTTCTACCACTGTACGATTCTTTCTGTCTGCAACACCATTCTGTTGTGGAGAGTAAGCTACAGTCAGTTGTCTTTCTAAACACAACTCTTCACAGAAATTTGATAATTCCAGTGATGTATATTCTCCACCCCTATCACTTCTTAGCTATTTAATTTGATAACCACTCTGCAGCTCAACCATCCTTTTGAACCTTTTGAAAATGTTGAATGCTTGAGACTTGTGCTGTAAGAAAAACACCCAACACATTCTCGAGTGATCATCAATAAAGGTGAGAAAATATATGTTCCCTCCAAGAGTGGAAACCTGCATTGGACCACATATATCTGAGTGAATCAATTCAAGTGGTTGAGTAGCTCTCCATGTCTTTTCTTTATCAAATGAGCTCCTGTGACTTTTGCCTATAGCACAACCAGAACAGACTTTCTCAGATCCTTGTAGTTTAGGTAAGCCCTGCACCATGTCTTTCTCTTGTAGAAATATTAAGCTAGTGTAGTTTAGGTGTCCATATCTTCTGTGCCACAACCAGGATGATTCTTCCAGAGTTGCTTTATTTGCCATGGGAGGATTGACATATTTGAGATCTAAGGGAAAACATCTGTTCCCTTTCATTCGAACTCTTGCAATCAACTCTTTCATCTGCTCATCTTCATAAATGTCAACCTCATTATCACCAAACACCAACCAATAATGCCCATGTTCTATCATCTGTCCTACACTCAATAGATTCTCATCCAAACTAGGTACAATCATAACTTCTTTAATGTACCTAGTAACACCTTGCACATCTATAGCGAAAGTACCTTTGCCTTTTGATTGTACTAAATCACCCGTACCCATCTTAACTTTACAGTTCACACTTCTATCTACATCAATAAGCAAAGAATCATGGGCAGTCATATGGTTACATGCACTGTCAACATACCAAACATTCACATTTCTTCCAATAGTAGTAGAATGGCAAGCATAAAACATAGTTGCAGGTTCTATTACCTTACTAGCCAAGTTTGCAAGTCTCTCAGTCTTATTGGATTGTTCACAGTCTTTAATAAGATGCCCAAAATGATTGCACCCATAGCACTTTGGCTTCCCTTTAAACCAGCATTCACCATAGTAAAGTTTGTCACAATGCTTGCATTTCCCTTTAGTTTGATCTGATTTTTCTCCTTGTTCATGCAGGACTAGAATAACAAAATGGTGCAATTATATCTATTTGTGGACTTTGAAATAGAAAAAAGGTTTGCATCGTTTAATCGCCTCCACTTTATTTTAATTTCTTTCCCTTTTATTAATTTTGATTGTATTTCTTGCCAATGATGGGATTGAACAGGCTTTTGAATTGGTAATGGGAGGTGACTGTTTGTGCTTGAATAAAGGCTTGCCATTGCCATTGCTGCTGTTGTGGGACAGAACGAGTGTGTATGTACAGAAGTTGCGGTATAGAATTTCGTCAAATATTTTGGTTTTGGACTTTTTGTGTTGAAGAAATTTACAATAAAGGTGTTTTATGATGTTGACTGACTTTGAAGGTGCTACAAGAAAAAGCGAAGTAGGGTTCGGCATTTGGACTAGCAAAGAGGTTTGTCAATCGTTTTTCTCATCCTCAGTTTTTTCTTTCTTTCAGTAAGTCGATTACATCTCAGCCTTAAATTCACTGTTTTTTTTTATATATTTCAGTTTAATTTATTGAGACAATTTCTGTTACAGAATTCTAAATTATGCATTTTTTTACATTTTAGGGTACTGGGATGCTTGGGGGGGTTTTTTTTATTTTCTTTTCCACTGCATATTATAACTTAGATGGGCATGCTTCAAGAAGGTTGGTTTTATTCTTGAAGAATATCCATTTGGTTTTAGACATAGTTTATTTAGTTAAATATATGGCTACTAGTGAAATGGATTAGCCAAATTCTTAGCATTGTTGTAAACAGTCATCTTAAGTGGAGGTTTGTTGTATGAAATTTGTTAAACAAATATCTAGAAAATTATCTTCACAGTTTCTTAGGTTCCATTTAATTTGGTATTTGTTTTTGTGTGATATATTTTTCTTAGGGCGTGTCAAATGGCAAAGCTGCAATTAATGGTGTTGTTTTTGTGTTGCGGTTCCACCGGTACCAGGTTGTTGGGAGGAAGCTCCCTACGGCATCCGATGAGCACCGCAAGATTTACCGAATGAAGCTTTTGGCCACCAATGAGGTTCGAGCTAAGTCCAAGTTCTTGTATAATCCTTAGCCTTGGCTTTTATGATCCAGATGTGCATTGGTGAATTTTGGGTTAAACTTAATATTGTTGGTTGATTTGTTTGGATTATGTATTTCCTGAGGAAGCTGAAGAAGGTCAAGAAGAGCAATGGCTAAGTGCTTGCCATTAATGAGGTTTGTTCTCTCTGCCATTTATACTTTATTTTTTTTTTCTAATTAATAAATTTGTACCCATTTTGATTATTTGTCAGTGTCTAATGTAGTAAATGTTGTTTTGCAATGGGGAAGTGGTTCCTCCTCAACTCTCCTCGTGGCGAAATCCAATTTGTTGCCAAAGGTCTCGCCTTTTACCCCAAAGCGTCACTCTTTTATCACATTTATTTCGCTTTTTTCTAATTTTGTTTCAATCATTTGAATCGCATTTTGCATTTGATGTTTGGCTTTGGTGGCAGATGTGAAGGAGGCTGCGTCAGAGGCATCCCCTCGAAATGCCCGGTTGAATTGGAGACGTATGCTTTCTTTTCTTTTTTTGTCTTTTTTTTTCCTTCTTCAAAATTGAAGCCTCCACTTTGCTGAATAAAGGCTCCTCTTGGCTTTAGTGTTTCATTTCGATGAATTTTGGGCTTTCACATGTGTCTCTGAAATTGCAAACCTTTCTTTTGTATTGGGGTTCCAATTTTCCGAGTGATAAGTTTTTTCTCTTTTTTTTTTTAATATTTACTCTCATGTCTGTGTCCAAAACATTTTTTTTTTTATAGTACGTTTTGTGCAATGACAGATATATTATAGGAATAGAAGATGAATCTGTCTTTTCAACAAACAACAAGAGTTACATATTCCGCGAGTACTTTACTCCACCAGTTTTAGAATGAGTTTTTTAAAAAAAAAACATATATATTTTTAAACTCAACATTTAATTTTGAATTTTCCAATGAAAATGACACAATTTTTGGAACAGTTTTCTTCCGATAATGGGAGTAGGCAATTAGCAAAAGATAAACTACCAAAATCGAAGGTAGGTTACGGGAACCCAAATTATTGTAAAGTTTGATTGGTAAAGATTTAAACGTATGTTAGATTGACAATGAAAAAGTGAAAGATCAATTATAGAGAAATGGGTGGCGCGAGTGGTCTAAATTGTTGCATGTCTTCCTTATATGTGCATATTCTGTCTGTAATTCTCTGTTTCATGATTGATTTGATTATCTGTTTTTATCCTCTGGGTTTGTTGGGATGTTAATAAAGTTTTGTGCTTTTGCAAAATATTGGTTCATCCTTTCAATTTATATGATATGAATGTGTCCTGTAGTATGCGTATTTTAGATTTCTTATTTGACGATTTATGAGCTGAAATGGGATGTGCCACAATTTGGTACATACATGCCGCCACTAAGCTGTGGTTTGATTTGATATTTGTGGAAGTTTTGCGACTCATTTATAGATTCGTACATACGGACAGTGGCGGAGCTAGAAGCTTATTTGTGGGGGGGCCAGTACCATAAATGCAAAATTATATAGAGTTATATTTTAACTAATATTGTAGTTGATGCATAAGAAAGAATTGGGTTTTCATGGAGTTTAGGGGGGCCCTGGCCATGGCAGGCCTACATGTGGCTCCGCCCCTGCATACGGACCTTTAAGAATGAAAATTTCCTTTTATGGCAACCCATAACAAATACCAATGTAGCTTGCAGGGCTTGGATTGTGCATCGAGTACTGAAGAGCTTGGATTGTGCAGCAAGTACTGAATTTGTTGTGGCACTGGAACACCAAGGAGTTTGTAAGTGAAAGGAGCTGCCAGCAAAGGGCTAATCTTCTACAAGTGGTGACTCAGATTTTTGTTTTTTGTATGCTCAATGATTCTTTGGCACTTCTTACTTCGGCATTTAATTAATAGAGGAAGAGGAAGAAAAAGTAAAAACGGGCATCCAACATTCAAAAACTTTTATGTGTTATAAAATGACCTGGAATATGTGCGAATATTGAGCTGCACGTAAAGTAGATGAGACACAGTATTTAACGAGGTTCGGCTATGCCTACGTCCCCGGAGAGCAGCAGTAGTAACTTTTCCACTATGTAAAATAATAGGGCTACAACTTTAGTGTTTACAATATGTGTGGCTCACTGAATTTTCTCTCTAGGAGAATTTCTCTCTGCTCTCTCTTTCCTCTTTCTTCCTTCTCTTCCTCTTGTCTCTTTCCTTTTCTCTCTTTCCTCTTCTCTCTTTCCTCTCTTCTCTTTCCTCTCTTTGTTTCTTTCCGTTTCCCTTTCTCTTCTTTTTCTTTTCCCCTCTTTCTTTTCTCATTTCTCATCTCTCTTTCCTTTCTCTTGGTCTTATTTATAGGCTGAGAAAGGATACCCGTGAGTGTACAATAAGAGAAAGTTGCAGACAAACGTTACCCAAAGTCTCCAAATGAATAGTTAGTGGGCTCTACACAAAAACTTTTACAACACTCCTCCTTGGAGACCACAAATGATATGTCAGTTGCTTCATCAGACTTTGCTTGGTGAAAACCTAGTAAGGTAGAGAACTGATGGAAGGAAGAAAGAAGAGTACAACAATCTGTATAGCATACTTCTGGATGCTCCCCCTGATTAATATCTCCCCCTGATGTCTTCATAACTATCTTTTGGAGTGAGAATCTTTCGGAGTGAGTGAATGATGTAGCCACCAACAATGCATATAGTAAATATATTTCCAGTGAGCTATCTATGTAAATCATAGAAATTTTCAGAGTCCGTGTTTCCAACAAAACCTGGGCTATTTGTAAGATCATATGAAAGAATATGCCCATACATGGTGTTATGCGGAGATAGCATCAAATATACCTCACATCATCCCAAAATGATGGTGATGGAGTTGAGCCTTATCTGGAAAATATGATGTCCGGTCCAATATACTTCCGGAAAATCATTAAAGTGTCCAACGGATAATCCTCATAAAAATGCTTCAATACTTTCTTAGTATAAGCAAGAATCTCGTTGGCATAATGCTCGATCCTTAAGTCGAGACAAATATTTCTTGAATTCTGCAGAAGCTTTAATGTGTTACAATCACATTATAATCAATGTACTCATTGAGGTAATTTATGCATATTAATATTGAGTACAAATTTTGTGCTTCAAGCACATGTCCTTTAGGGACTTGCTTTATGCAATGTCAATCCGCTTAACGGATTTTGTCTAAAAAGGGGATTAAACTTTATGACACATTATATAGCTTTTACCCAGCTATTTATATATCTTTAGGAAAATCGCTTCTGGCGATATGCTCCGTGCATTTAATAACCCTTAAAGATAATATGTTGGTCTCCGTAATTGTGTAATAAGGGGGGCACAATTGAATCTGTAAATATGGAGAAAACCCAACATTCCTTGTTTCTGCCAGAAACATTGTGTCATACAAAGTAGGTATATTCCCTTTTATTCCGAACACCCAAGTATAAATTTCAGTATTAACAAATTTTGGGGTTCGTATTGCGGGTTTGTTCTTTCACGTTCATTCTCATTTATAATGGATTTACCTCGTTCCATTTTGGCCAATAATATTGTCGACATTTAATAATTGAACGTGGTTCCAATCAACACAGCCCATTGATGATTTGAGTAGCTACTCCAAAACCAAAAATTGTCATTCATCAATTCATGATCCCACCATTCTCATTTGCATGCGCATACATCAATTATAAGCATTTCTTTGCTTTTGGGTACCCAAGCCACTTCAGGGGGTTTTTATTATGTGAGAATGTGGATTATAACCTCCAATGGAGCGTTATTTTATAGTAGGGCGTGGATAATCTCCATTTAGGGAGTTGGAACATTTAGAACCCATATATCTGTCATGCTGCAGGCATGCCACAGATTAATACATACATGTCAATTAATTTATGGGACTTTAACCCATATTATGGGACTTTAACCCATATAATTTGCTACGCATTAGGTGTGCATAATATCAATATTGACATGTCAAAGGATTGTCCTTTCGGGACTTCAATCCACATCATTTGCTACGCAACAGGCGTGCATCATATTGATCACTGCTATACCCATATTCTGTTCTTATGGGACTTTAATCTGTGCAGTGTATTATCAATGTATCCAACTTGCAATCTGTAAAATTTGCGTTAATAATTCATGGATACATACAAGCCATTCTTTTGGAACGGACTTATCTCCCCATTTGGTTACCTTTCAAGATAAAATATCAAATAGGTATATAAGCATAAAATAACACAAGTATTGCTTACATCCTTAGGTGGGAGAAACTTTTCTCAAGTATCATTCAAGCTCGTATCGGCCCAGTAAATATAAAGTATCGCTTGATGATCTTGTTATATCCTGCAAGAGCAAAAATCACAATTCTTTTCTCTGTAAAAAATAAATAACTCTCAGAGTTAGGATCACTGCATGGATTCTTTCTTCGGATGTTCATTCTAAAGAAATAAAATCCCTTATGAACAGAGAGTTATAAAAAGAAAGAAAAGATACAAAAATTGTGATATTGATTGCAAGGTAAGGTAAGCAATCAAGGAAGGAAGCTGGTGGGAGCAGACAACAAGCTCTCATTTCTCCTAGTCTAGAAGGACCTCAGGAGATTAGAGCATAAGGTCGCCTTCACAGTTCCCTGATGTGGCGGAAACATGATCAAGGATAGTCTTGCTTCCTGAATGGATGATCAGAGATAGTCTTGCTTCTTGGGCATATTGAGTGCTTACTGATAAGAAAAACAAGTAGATATCGCATCACTAGGTATGGAGTAAACTGGATGTCTTCTGCAAAGAAAATTTCGTTAGTAACACATTTATACACAAATACAATGAATAGGTAGAACCGGTGAATTTCAAATTAACCATAGGAAGATTGCGAGATTCTCGGGATGCTTTTGAAAAAGTAGCTCCGTGAAATCCGCAAAGCAAGATCGGCTTTTGACGAAAATAATACTTTGAAAACGCCGAAAGTGCCGACAAACATTAATGGAGGCCACGTGAAGTTTTGGAATCTGGGAAAGAAAAAGATAATATGGGGATCTGAGATAATATTGGGATCCTGGAAACTGTAGCCATATTTCCTCCTATAGATATGGCCTTTGCAAAACTTGATTGGAGCAACTGCGTTTCAACTTGCTCCTTTCCTGTTATAATAATTGCGCACATTCTTAAAATTTGCACCTGTGGTTTTTACGTCTTTTCAAAATGACGGTTTGGAACCTTGTGCCTTATAGGTTCAAATAACCACATTGTCTCTCCCAAATTTCATATTTTAACGCATGGTAGCCCGGAACTTTTGGCCTGGGCACAAACTCAGAATTTATTTGCCCTTTTCAAATGGACATGAAATATGAATTGAGTAAAAGCTACGATAATATCGCAATATAGTAGTGAAGAGCATTAACTACTATATACCCACAGCCTCAAATTCGGGATTTCTCATATATTTGAATCCATGTGATTCCAGCCCAGATATAACAAAATATGTGGGGAGCCTCAATTCATTATTTGAGGTTTATATTGATATTATCCATTTCGCGGTGTATTCTTAACAACCGGAATTCACAAAATATATTTCTTCCTTGAGGTGTCGATTATAACAAAATCGAACTTTATTAAATTCATCATCTTCTTATGCCAAAGAAATATGTGGCATACCACAATTTGCAATAATACCTCAAGGGTTGTCCATTTAATTGTTGGAACTTCAGGTTCTCAACACTGTTAAATTTTGAACTTCAGGCCAAAGCCACATATTCTCATGGTATGGACATTTTTACAATTTTCTGTACATATTTCGGGACTTCAAGCCCTTACATAATTGTCCATATTTTGTGGAACTTCTGGCATCTCATTTAATTGCTCATCCATGAGTTTAAGGAACTGCAGGTTCCCTTTTGTATATAGTGACGGTTTACCCAAAATGGTTCATATTTATGCATACGTCACTATTTATGTGAATAGTACTATTCATCAAGTCATGAATACGTATCTATTCATCTGCCAGTACAGTTATCATCAATGTGTACGGCACTATGAACCAATACGGTACTGTTACATCATTAAGGAACTCTAGGTCCTTATTTACATGTCAGGGATCAAGGACCCTTAAGTCCGATCACATGTTTACAAATACAGTACCGGAGAGACTGCCAGCTCTCATATTAATATCATCATCAAGGATCTTCAAGTCCTGATGTAATTGTATGATGAGGATCAAGGAACTTCTGGTCCTGATCTGCATACTGTAAAAACTCATCATACAGCACAATTAATCCATAAAATAAATTGCGGATAAATAAATTACTGGTATGGACGATAAACCCGCACCATACTTTAAATAAATGTAAATGTGCGGTAAAATAAATTCATAAATTAAATTGCTTGCTGTATGGACGTTAATCCCGCACCATACCTTAAATAAATTAAATAGCTTGTTGTATGGACGTTAATCCCGCACCATACCTTAAATAAAATTAAATGTACGGTAAAGTAAACGTGCCTGTATGGGCACTAATTCTGCTCCATACATTTAAATAAAAGCAAAGGCGTGGACGATAAATCCGCACCACCCTTTAAATATTGCCGTATGGGTAATAAACCTACACCATACCATAAATAAAATAAATAAGCAAAGGCGTGGATGATAAACCCGCACCACCCTTTAAATATTGCAGTATGGGTAATAAACCTACACCATACCATAAATAATACTTTAAGTAAAAGTAAATTTGCGATAAAGTAAACGTGCTTGTATGGGCACTAATTCTGCTCCATACATTTAAATAAAAGCAAAGGCGTGGACGATAAACCCGCAGCACCCTTTAAATAAATATTGCCGTATGGGTAATAAACCTACACCATACAGTAAATAAATTAAATGTGGGGACAAAACCACCACTAAAAATATATGGGGTTAAACAGTCCATAGAATTACTATATAAATAGATTATATAGAGTATATAATAGGCAAGCGAAGGAAACTAGTGCATGATAGACAAATATCACGCTTGCTCTGCCTTTCCACTTGTAACCAGCACACGTGTACTAATATTGGTGTTAAATAGTGTAGGATAATAATGAAATAATTGAAAGAATAAGGAGGCAGAGAGCTTTGCTTTAGCACTTCCCTGAGAAAGCTGTGTGGACGAAAACAAAAGGTACCAATACTCTTCAGCACCCAAAGCTGTGCCCTTGCTGTAGCCACATATAAACTATTAACTTTACCCACCAAAATTGATCATATAATAATATAATATTTTATACTAATATATTAGTTTGAAAGCTAGACATATCATGTTGGCTTTTCTTCTTTCCACTTGCAATTAAGTTGAACTTGTTGTGTAGAGAAATAATAAAATAATAAAAAAAAAGTAAGAGGCAGGGAGCTTATCCTTCCAGTTGGTTTGCTCGTATATCTCTCTAGCAGACCACAGCTCCTCCACTACTTTTCTTCCTTACATCAACATAATGGTTAGTAGTATAAATAATAGTGCAGCACAAAAATTATACCTGAGAGCTTCTCGTGTTGATAACGTGTTATAAAATGACCTGGAATATGTGCGAATATTGAGCTGCACGTAAAGTAGATGAGACACAGTATTTAACGAGGTTCGGCTATGCCTACGTCCCCGGAGAGCAGCAGTAGTAACTTTTCCACTATGTAAAATAATAGGGCTACAACTTTAGTGTTTACAATATGTGTGGCTCACTGAATTTTCTCTCTAGGAGAATTTCTCTATGCTCTCTCTTTCCTCTTTCTTCCTTCTCTTCCTCTTGTCTCTTTCCTTTTCTCTCTTTCCTCTTCTCTCTTTCCTCTCTTCTCTTTCCTCCCTTTGTTTCTTTCCGTTTCCCTTTCTCTTCTTTTTCTTTTCCCCTCTTTCTTTTCTCATTTCTCATCTCTCTTTCCTTTCTCTTGGTCTTATTTATAGGCTGAGAAAGGATATCCGTGAGTGTACAATAAGAGAAAGTTGCAGACAAACGTTACCCAAAGTCTCCAAATGAATAGTTAGTGGGCTCCACACAAAAACTTTTACAACATTATGCTCTTATTCTCTGTTTTAGAAACACTTGCTTTGGTCTCTAACAAAAGCAATCAATTCCTCAATTGTTGTTAGGGTCACCATAAATTGTGTAATGATCTATTGTTGTTAATATTTGTTTTTTTTTATTATTTTTTTGTCTTCATGTGTTTTTATACTGATTTTTTGTAATATTTACTGATTTGGTGATGTCATGGTAGAGATGTTCAAAGTTTGAAGACTACATCCATTATCTAAATTCTAATTCCGAATTTTAATTCTTCTCTCTTTCTAAGTTTGAACACTACCTCTATTATTTGGAATTGATTAAGATTCTTTTTTGCGTCTGTAGTTTAGCTAATTTTTTCTTTGGGAGTATTAAACTTGCAAAACAAAGATGCCACTATTTAGATCTCCATGTCTATATAAATAATACCATCTTTCCTACATATTTTCAAGACTATGTATATATTTCACACGGTTTTAAACCGCATCATCGAGCGGGCACCATTGCTAGTTATAATTTTATTTCTCAATAAATCCTTTAATCATGTTGTCACTTCCTTTCCTACCGTCCAAGCCATTTGCACTTTAAACATAAACATAATTTAATAAAAATATTTGAATTCAAATCGTTATGCTTGATTAAGTCATAAATAATTCATTCAAGATCAATTAATGAAACTTTAATTGTATAAAATCCATTTATAAAACAAAAGTCCACTCACTGAGCGTCCGAGTTAGCCTGACCTTTGAGTGTCCTTCCTACGGCTTCAACGAAGCCCGAGTACTTATTTAAGCAATTAAAAACCTTGAATTAATATAATAGCTCAACCATAAATATTTAATCATAACCCTGACCCCCGGCCTCAAAAGTGCGTGTACATAACTTACGAAGGTTCCTAGGCCCATTTTCAACATTTCTGACAGGTGTAATGGTTTAAAAAGACTCGAGATTAAATAAGCGATTAAATTCTCATATTGGTCAACCGGGTACCCCGTGGGGTCCATGACCTTCGATTACCAATCTGAGAGCTCGTATAGGTTCAACACACTTTACTAAACATGCCCTGTAAGTTTGGTCCGAATCGAACCGTCGGAACGCTCGCGATCATGCGATCAGATGGTTACCGTTTCTCTAAATTTTGAATTATTGAATCGGAGTATCCAAGATTCCGATTCTCTATCCGCGAATTTCTACACGATCCTGGAGGTATCTAGATTAACATATTCAAAAATGAAGTTGATCCAACGGTCCGAACATATCGGACCCAGATAACGCCTAATATGCGATAACCGATTGACGATCAAATGGTAACCAAATTGAAATCCGAGCATACCGTCGTGTTTGGGATGACGTGGGGAACATTCTAGGACAAAAATCCAACCTTGACAACCTGCCGACGTACCGCCACCGTCGGCGGGTGTGTAGAGTAATTTTTCGACGATCGGAAAACTCCAAACTGCCAGACAATAATAACTACGGATTAAGCACATTAAGGGGAGTAACTTTATACCTTGACTCGACGATCAATTCCACATTTAAAGCCCTTGAACGAACCTTTGTCTCTTGAAAAACCTAGAAATTTTAGTTTCAAAATCAATGATTTTGGAGTGAATTCACATTGGGTTTTCGAGGGATAAAGCAAAGGGATGGTAGGAGAGTATTTTGCGTGTAATTACCTGAGCTGTGGCGGACGGAATTGGCCAGAGAATACCACGAACAACGGCTGTTTTTGCATAGTTGGTTTGGGCTCATTTTTGGCTCTGTTTTCGATCAATTTTCTGGTTTTCTCGCTTGAATTTGGGTTTGGAAATTGATATGGATGTGAATAGGAGAGAAAGATGAAGAGTTTTCAAGTTGTGGCACCCAATTTGGTGGCTGGACGAAGAAGAAAATCGAGTTTGAAAATGTCTGTTCGTGAAATTTACGAGAGGAAGAAGAAATCTGGATTTCGAAAAATTTACGATTATGTCACTGGACTTCTTTTGATTGTAACTTCTTCATTATAACTCCGATTTGAGCCCACTATGTGTCTATGGACTCATTTCGACGTGCTCTATGCAACGGTACAATTGAAATTCCCAAATTCCTTCCCAAACAAAAAGTCAACTTTTAACCCAATAAAATATTTCCGGGGTAAATTCGTCTTTTACTTGAATAAATTAATAATTAAATATTTATTTAGGATTGGGTTATTACACTTAATTTATTAGATCTTATATGACAAAAATTAAAGGACCAATAGAAGGAAAAATTTGGAATGATGACAAAAACACCCTAGGAAATTAGATGTATCGATAGGAGCAAGAATACAACATATATATGACATATTACAATAAGAATGTAGTCAAATAAAAGCAAAAAGACAAATTAGAAAATAATTTTAGATGAGCCGTAAAAATATAGATGTACCTAAACAATATGGATGTCATAGAAAATTTAAGCAGAAAAAGCCATATGGAGAGAGTTATAGAAAATATATTCCGTATAAACAACAATATAAATTTTTAAAAATTCAACCTTCAAAAACTTTTAGAAGAAGAAAATATATCCCTAAATAGTTTAGGAAAAGAACAAATAAACCATGGATTAGAAAGTATAAAGTACCCAATAAAAGTACATGTAAATGTTATCATTGTGGTGAAGTAGAACATATTAGACCTAAGTGTCCCAAATTAGGAAAACAACCTAGAGAAAAAAATACAATCAATTGAGCAATTTCAATTAGAAGATGATGAAGACTTAGAATCAATTTATAGACTTGATGATAATTTAAGTGATAATAAAAGTATTTATAGTGTTAATGCCTTAGACTTAAAATCAGAATCAGATTACTCTAGTAATTCCGATAGTGAATTAGATGAATAGATGTGTATATTTGAAGAAGAACAAAAAGAGCATGAGGAATTTAAATATATTAATCTAGGATGGCCTCAAGAATGTAATCAATGTCATAAAATAGTGGTAGAAAAATATTACACTAAGACATTAGTTTATTGCAAACCTTGTTTTAATAATAGATCAATAGAAATAAATACAGTTGAAGTAATAGATAACAATAATCAAAAGAATAATTGCCCTAGTATAGAGAAACAAAAGACTAGTTCATTAGTAAAATTGTGAGTTAGAATTGTCAAAAGAAAATAAAATTCAAACCATAGCTATGATAGATACAGGAAGCACAAAAAATGTAATAAAAGAAGAGTTAGTGCCAGAACAGTTTAGGCAAAAACTGGGTAGACCAATAAGAATTATACAGTTTGATACAAGACCTGTATACTAAACACACTGAATTAATAATATACCAATTAGGATACAAAGACAACATTTTAATTTACCCTTAACCTCTCTATCCCCAGTAGGATCATATCCCTTTATCTTAGAATTAAATTTCTTGAAAAGTTTACAAGGAGGATTTTTATATTAGAAAATTAGTTAAACACCCATTCCTAGACATAAAACTATAAAAATACCCTATATTATTTAATGTATATAAACACACCCAAAACAAACCCAAAAATCGATAGTTGTATTTTTTTAAATTTAATTATTAAGATGAAATACCTTTATTACCCTTTTCACATAAAATTGGGATTCTAATCAACACCAGATCAAAACTCATTTCACGACCTCCAGTCTCTCATCTTCATCTTCAACCCCAATTTTCGGTTTGTGTTCACTGTTTATACCGGAAATAAACGGCCTATGACAACCGAACACGTGGACAGGATCGATATTGGCTGCAGGAACCCTTCGGCAGTTTGCCTTCCGAAGCCATCTATCTTGCCCCTTTTTACCATCGGACACGTGTCATGCGCACAATCCATGTTCACAGTCCCACATCGGAAATATGAGCACAGTGCACACCTCCCAAGGCCTATTTAAGAAGACCCCTATCCCCAAAAGGAAGGGATCAGAACTGACGGTACGCTATGGATTGATCTGTCAGTTAACATTACTAAAACCGTACTTACTAAAGCATCGGAGAGCCTTCGGCCGGTACCACACCGGTACCCCAAGGACTTACCGAACGCGTCCTTTTGCAGGTACTTACCCTTTCGAAGTAGAACATCTTACGAGGACAGTCACCTACCGAAGGCATAATATCACTAAGTTGACGAAATACGTGCTGAACCACTTTTTCGCATCAACAGTTTGGCGCCGTCTGTGGGAAATCAGAGAAATCATCAACCCACTATCTCCAACACACATGGGGACCACTTCAGTACCCACGTTCTTATCGGAAGAAAGGGTACCGTTCGGAAGGCAGAGCGGAGCTAGCCCAGCGCTACCCCCAAGCACTTCATTCGGAAACGCCCCCGCAACCCAAACAACCGCCGAAGCCGAGCTGGTAGTCCAGATCGCATCCCTACGGAAGGACATGGCAAGGCTTCAGGAGCACAACAACCTTCTTTCGTCCAAAGTGGACGAAACCCAGCAGCTGCTCCACCAGCAGCACACGTAGAACATCCAGACAACTCACACTTTCGAGAGCTTGCAGACCCCCCCATAGGAAGAAGAAACGCGAGAAGGTAGCGAAGGCAACACCCGCACCTTCCAAACAGTTGGTAGTTCCGGCACCCAGGGATCAGCCGCACATCCCCAAGAAAGTCTACTCCGATTGCCGACATCGGATTAACGACCGGGAACATCGGAATAACGATCGGGAGGCAGAGAGACAGAGGTCTCCGATCAGGATTAGCGCTCGACTAAGGGACTCACGGATGAAAGTCCTAGGAAACAAGTCGCCTATTCGGAAAGTCAGAGGGCTGGACTCCGCAGAGGAGTCGGAATCCGAGTATATCCCTTCCGGGACGCAAACTTCCCACCTACCGTTCGGCAATGCCTTCACGGTACTCGGGGGTTAATCCATTAGACCTACAAAGGCGATCGGAAGATTACGGTTCCGAGGAAATCCCTAGCCGAGACCCCATTGTCCGACTCCTTTTTCAGAAAATCCAGAAAATGGAAATCGACAACGCTCGCTCCCAAGAACCGGAATGGGGGAAGCTTCGGCCCGGACCATTCACCAGGCGCATCCGGGACTCTCGGCAGGACAGGGAAGTGCAGCAACTGCGTATACCGTTCTATACGGGAACGGAGGACCCCTTAACACACCTCCACTCATTCCAGTCCGCCATTGGATGCAAGGGCCTGAGCGATGAAGGGCAGTGCCTGCTATTCCCGTCTTCCCTTACCGAAGCAGCCCTGAACTGGTTCTACCGGTTGGAGCCGGGAACGGTAGATTCCTTCGACGAGCTGAAGCAAATTTTCCTCAATCACTTCATGATCTAAACGGACCGTCTTTACTCTGCTGATGATCTGTACACGATTCAGAAAAGAGAGGACGAACCGTTGAGAGAATACGCGACGCGCTTCAGTCACGAATACTCAAGGTGTTCGGAAACAGACGATAGGGCAGCCTACGGCGCCTTCAAGAGTGGCCTTCGGTCCTCGCATTTCCGATACCTAGTACACAGCAGCAACTGGCGCACGTACGACGAACTGATGAAGCAGGCAGCGATCCACGCCGAAGCCGAATACTTCAACTCGAAACCCGCAGTTTCGGCACCGCGAGGAAATGCCGAACCAAGTGCTTATCCGGCAAAGGCGCCACCCTACGAGAGAGTCGACCCATATTTGGCAGGTCATAAGAGGAAAGACGACCGTGCCGATCGGAGAGACCACCCGAAGAAGGGAAAAGGGGGGTATGGTCGCAACGACAACCGAGCGCCCCTGCCGAATCGTGACCACGGTAATGAAGTCTTCACCCTATTAAATACTACCTACGAGGCCGTCCTGATGAACGAACAAGAAATAATACCAAAGCCGAACCTGCGAAGACCCAATCGGCAAGACAACCGGGATACCGGTAAATTCTGCCGATACCATCAGCAAAACAGCCATAATACGGAAGAATTGTCGAACGGTTGATCAGAGAGGGGAAGCTAGATCAGTATATCGCCCGGCAGCCACCGGCGCCGGTACCGAACATAACTCGGCAGATAAACATGATAAGCACTATCAGCGGTGGCCCCACCATCGCAGGAATGAGCAACCGTTCAATGAAGCAATACGTGCGTGCCGCAGAATTTCCTCAGGTATTCGGTATAGAGGTGAATCGGCACCATGAAATACCGAAAGTTCGTTGGGAACCAATCACATTTTGTGAAGAGGAGGAAGAGGGCATCCTCTATCCCCACGACGACCCGATGATCGTCCGAGCAGAAATTGCCGACTACGATGTAGGACGGGTGCTGATCGATACCGGGAGCTCGGTAGAAGTAATTTTTGCCGAAGCTTTTCGAGAGATGGGAATAAAGGACAGCCAGGTCAACCAGCAGTTGACACCTTTGTTAAGTTTCTCTGGCGACCTGGTCCAACCGGTCGGTAGTGTAAAACTGCCAATTACCTTCGGCACCGCGCCAAGGAAAACGACGGTATACGATCAGTTCCTCATCGTTGACTGCCCAACAGCATACATCGTCATAGTTGGACGAACGGCACTCACCAGGGTCAAGGCACATCTTTCCCCCCACATGCTATTGATGAAGTTCCCGACCCCCAACGGCACAGGGGCTGTCCTAGGAAATCAGTTAAGCGCGCGGACTTGCTACGCCACGGCCCTCAAGTCAACCTCTTTCAAAATCCCCGACGAGACCATGTCAGTACAGGGGATACCAAACGGTACGGGACCAGTTGACGACCCAAGAGATGAGTCCCCAACTCCTCACACACAACCTGCCGAAGAACTGGAGACGATAACCCTGAGCGAAGAGCAGCCCGATCGTCGGGTTAGAATCGGCACCAAACTCACCCCTGCCCTCCGAGTGCAGTTCATAGACTTCTTGCGGCGCCATTTGGAAGTGTTCGCATGGTCCTACGAAGATATGCCCGGCATAGACCTCGAGATCATCAGCCATAAACTCAGCATTTCCCCAGCTTATAAGCCTGTGAGACAGAAGCGCCGTTCGTATGATGCCGAACGATATGATGCCATGCGCACAGAGGTTGACAAACTTCAAACTATCGGCTTCATCAGGGAGGCTACATATCCGGTATGGCTGGCAAATTTGGTGATGGTCCGGAAGGCTACAGGCGGTTGGCGAATGTGCCAAGACTATACCGATCTGAACAAGGCCTGCCCGAAGGACAGCTTTCCGTTGCCACGGATAGACCAGCTCGTGGACGCCACCGCCGGACACGAACTGCTCAGCTTCATGGACGCCTATTCGGGATACAATCAGATATTGATGCACCCTTCCGACAGCGAACACACCGCCTTCATAACAGACAGAGGATTGTACTGTTACAATGTCATGCCGTTCGGCCTGAAGGACGTGGGGGCAATGTATCAGAGGCTTGTCAACAGAATTTTCGCCAAATACATCGGCAGCATCATGGAGGTTTACGTTGACGACATGTTAGTGTTTGGGCCCAAATTCGGCACGCCCAAAGCCCTAAAAACAGGCCCAGAGTAAAATTGCTTGCCCAGCCCAAAGACTTGAGAAAAACAAAAATATGATCCAGGCAGATTGGGCTTCACACCAAGAATGTTGAAAACAAAGCTTCAAAGCCTCAGCCCAAAAGAAGGGCCCAATAAGGAAGCTGACAAAATGAACTTCAAGAGATCAGCCCATAAATTTTGATTGGGTTCAAACCCAAGAAAGAAAAAAAACTCACATGTTTGTCACGTAATTATCTCAACGTTGAAAAATCAGCAATTCCAACTAAAGTTTAAAATATAAAGGGGACATTTCTAAGACACTGCCGACAAGAAGATCAAAAACCCAGCTGTGTTCAAGATCTACCATCTCCCAAGGAATTCACAGGCCACGCTTCCTAAGCTAAAGCAGAAAAAAGGGAACTGTTCCAAGAAATACAAAAGAGAAGAACCAAACCGCCATAAAAAGCCCACACAGACAATGACATCAGAGAAATGCCACCCAAGAAACCAGGGAAGAAACTGCTTTAGGAGGTGACTGCGTGGAGTTTGTCTGCCATGACTGATAAAGATCTTTTTACTTTACGATGTAAGAGATTTTTTTGTGCCGCCCATTATTTTAACATCACAGGTCTCTTATAAAAGACGAAGGCAAGCAAGGAAGCAAGGACATCAACACAACAACATCAAAAACATACACTCAAACTCATCAAACAAATGAGAAAACAGCTTTAGATCAGAACTCCAAAGTTCAGACTTAGAAAATAAGTCTTCTGAAAACGAGATCCCTCTCGTTACAAATTTGGTTCAGCAAAAGCCAAGACAAACACAGTTTGAGTTTTCACAAAATATGAAAACCTCAACAAATTTTACAGCATAGTTCCAGCCTGCTAAATTCTCGAGAATAGCCACTTCTGTCCCTTCAAACTGAAGAAGTCGCAGTTCTGCCCGCTCAAAAAGTCTCCCAAGGCTTGAAGTAGATTGAAGCTCTGCCAAAATCGAACTTTGGTATCGATTTATAGCTGAAGCCAAGAAGCTAAAGTTGTGGACAGTACAGTCCAGCATAGACGTGCCCAGTCCAGCCCGGATCAGAAGTTTCTACCCAGGCAGAAATGGGATTTCAGCCATCCTGTTTGCCTTTCTAGAGTTGATTTCTCCCTGTTTAATTTTGTAAAAGGCAGTTTTGCCTGAAACAGTGCTTTATTGTTATCTATTCTGGCCAGAACAACCATTTTGATACTGAGATAAATTGTGAAAGTCCTCACCAGTCTGAGGCAAGAAAAGAACTTACTTGGGAGATATTCCTCACCCAAATTCACAATCGTTTGTTTTAGAAGTCAGTAACTTGAGGCGCAAGTTATCCACTCTAAAAATAAGTCTGCTAGAATTTACATTGCTAGCAGTGGCACGCTCGCACACCAAAGAAAGCTGACCTGTCGACCAACTAGTGGTCTCCAAGTCAGTGGGGAACTTCGCCCTTCCACCTCAAGAGTGGAACGCGCAAAACGGGTGAACAATTTGGCACGCCCAGTGGGACTTCTCAGTATACATATTCTGACGAAATCAGTCACAGATTTACAAAAACCGGAAGATCTAGTCAGAACCCACACCAGATATGGAGAAAAACAAGATGGTTCTTAGGGAAGGCCTCGAGTCAGAAGAAAGTGATGCTAGGCATTCTGCCCACGGCAGTACAGGAAGTAGACGTTCCAGGACTGGCTCCAAAAGGATGGATCAAATGCAGGAGTCAGTACTCCGACAAGAGATCACAGTACAAAGGAACCAGGACACTCTCAATAACATGACAGCCATGATGCAATGGCAGGTAAACAGACAATTCCGGAAGGACCGAGAATCCGCCTTGGCCAGAACTCCAAACCCAGATCCTGTAATCCAGCAGTTGGATCTCCCTTATGGCCCTCCGCCAGGACTAATATGGCCATACCAGGAAAATCCCCTAATTGCACAGATGGCTGCAGTGCCAGACCACAGAGAAATTCAGGCTGGTCCGAGGGAAAGAGCCCTTCCTAATCAAGAGTATGAGGCCCCAGCCCAACCAGACAACCTGGCACTGGCTCAGAACCAGCCAGAACCTCAGCCCATTCCACATCATGCGCCCCCGCTTGATCAACCTCTGGCACTTCTGCCTGAGCCACCGGCAGTATTACCATATAGACCCAGAAGGATGGACCCTAATCCATTCCCTCCACTTGCAAGAGGGAGGAGAGGCCGAGGAGGGAACAACCTTTTGGCTAATCATGACAGGAATAGACAGGGGGCAAACTGGAGGAATCATCCAGAAGTCGAAGAGCAGGAAGAACACAGGGAGGAAGTTCCACCCAGACCACTCAGGGCAGAACCCAGGTTTGATTACGTTCAGCCAGAACAGGGACAAAATTTTCCCCCAGCCAATGCTTTAAATGACGTAGGGGCATTACGAAGAATGGTCAGAGAGATCATGGAACCCGAGGCTAGAAGAGGGGAAAGGCCTACTTACAGAAAGCCATACCCAGCCTACATCGATCAAATACCATTGTCTCCAGGTTTCAAAGTGCCAAACTTCACTTTGTTCAACGGGGAAGACCCCCATGCTTCCTCAGTCGAACATATAGGCAGGTTCTCCGTCCAATGCATAGCTATAGAAAACAACCCTCTGCTGAAATTAAGGCTTTTTGGCAACTCTCTCTCTGGGCAAGCTTTTACCTGGTACACCAGTCTGCCAGCTAACTCTGTTCAAACCTGGGAACAGATGGAAAATGTCTTCCATGACTACTATTACAGGATTCAGCCAGAAGTCACCATCAGTGATCTAGCTGCCCTCAAGCAGAGTGAAGATGAACCGGCGCAAGATTTTATAACCAGGTTCAGAAGACTCAAGATGAAGTGCCGAATCCCAATGGAAGAAAGACACTTCATCCAGATGGCCCAAGCTGCCCTTAAAATCTCCCTCAGGAAGAGGTTCGACGGGATATTATTCGGAGATCTGACAGAACTGGCTGATAAGGCATCCAAATATGAAGAGCTACTCAGGGAAGAACAGCAAAGGAGGAACTCCTCCAAAGGTACATACTATAAAACCCCTTCTTCTTCAGTCCACCTGATCGAGGTGGAATCACCAGAAGACACAGAAGAATCAGAAGAAAAAGAGGTTTCAGTGGCGAAAATGGCAAAACTAAAACATCCCATTAGTTGCAAAGCCCTCACAAAGCCACCTAAAGACCAAAAGCCGCCACCATTCACAGAAGGATTCGTTCCAAACAAACCAACACAAAACAAGGTTTACTCCTTTGATTTAACCAAGGTCGATGCCTTGTTCGACGAAATGCTACTACAGAAGGCAATAGAAACGCCTCACAGAATACCGAAGCCAGAAGAACTCAAGGGCAGACAGTATTGCAGGTGGCACAACTCTTGGAATCATTCTACCAATAGTTGTGTTGTTTTCAGGGACGTGATACAAGAAGGAATAACGGCAGGAAGGCTTAAACTGGCAGAAAAACCACCATCGGTCATAACGGATCCTTTTCCTCAACCTCAAGTTAATATGGTCAACTTAAATTGGCCAGAACAGAGGAAAACCCAGCCAATCACAGATACCGGTTGCAGCAGAGGCAGAAGTATCATAAGAGAGACTAGTCAAATACCAAGAGCGACCATCTCGGCTTGGGTAGTGCTCTGCGGTAGGTGCAAATGTGAAACAGAACTAGAGGTGGTTCTAAACAGACAAAATCAGCCCACACCTAGTGTCTTTGATAGGATTGGAACCTCATCCCAAGACAAAACGAGGCAGAAGAGTTGTCTTAAGCCTACACAGTACAGCGAGAGGAAGATGGAGCAGCCCAGAAAGGAAATACCAGTCAAGGCACCCGGGAACGAAAAGCCCTTGGCAACAATCATAGAAGGAAGATGGTATTCCGTAGGAAGGAGTGGTAGACCAACTCTGGAGCTGACCAGAACTCAGAAAAGGAGAATCCAGAGGCAATACTGCACATATCTTAAGAGCCAGGATAATGCGCAGGTACGTTCACAACCCAGTTCTGCCAGGAAAGGAAGAAATCCTGAAATACTTCCCCAGACAGAACAGAAAGCTTGCCAGTCAGGGGAATTGCTGAAAACAGAACCACCAGCCGAGTCTTCTATCCATGTAACCTCGTCGTCCAGCAGCTGTCCTGACACCACGCAGGTACCAGAGAAATCCAGGTCTACCCCGTCACAAGGAGAAGACGACTACACTGAGGAATATGAACAAGAGCAATTGGACTATGAACCTTCTGCAGATGATCAGAAAGAGCCCTTCGAAGTAGCAGAACAGGATGACTGGACGGAAGAATACGGGGAAGAATTAATGGAATTAGGTGAAGAATTGGACCCAGAAGCAGAAGCTTTTGGCGCAGAATTAGAAGACCTCCTACAGGGTGATCTGGGAATTAACATGGTATTCATCCTACCAGGTAAATTCAGGGCTGTCGAGGGACAAGAAAGCACTCTGGAAGGAGATGTTTTTTCTCAGGAAAGCTTTGAGTGTAGATTGGCAGAAGCAGAGGAGCCACCAGAACCACAAGTAGACAACTCCAGGACAGGCAGAACAGCCAACAAACCAGCTACAGAGCAACCTTGCTTCGCCAAGCCAACCAGAGAAATGGCAAATCACCTCAGACCTTTGTTTATAACGGCAAATCTTGGGGGTATTCCTATTTCCAAGATCATGGTAGATGGAGGTGCAGCCATTAATCTATTACCCCACAGAATGCTGACCAGGTTAGGCAGAACAGAGAAAGATCTGATTCCAACACGGTTGACCGTCACCAACTTCGCTGGGGGCATGACCAAAATATATGGCATCTTAGATGTGGATGTCATAGTCGGGAGAAAAGAGTTGAAAATAGCATTTTTTGTGATAGACACTACTTCCACCACCTACAATGCACTACTTGGCAGGGATTGGATCCACCAGAGCCTTTGTATTCCTTCCACCCTCCACCAGCAGTTAGCATTATGGAATGAAGAAGGCTGCATGGAGATTATAGAGGCCGATCCACGGCCATTCCTGCCCTCTGCCATGTGCTTTGAAGCAAGGTACTATCATGATGACCTCGGTCCCTACACTTTCCTTGGAGTCAATCAGAACGGCCGCCCCCATGGTGTCACGGCCCAAAGACTCATTGAAGAAGGCTTAGCCAGTTCTCTGGAGGACTGGAATAGACCTTTTTGTGCTGAACTTCCAGAACTCTGATGTTTAGTCCCAATCAACTGGATAAGGATCGAGCTGCAACAATCCGATCCATCACAAAAAGATTGTTGATATACTGGGGAGAAAAGAGGCTTTTCATACAGAATCCAGCCATCAATATGGCAGAATTCACCCATGAAAGCACAAAAGAACAAGAGGAGGAAATTTTACAGGAGGAAGTATTAGATTTTGCACCGGCAGCACTAGATGACTCCCTGCCAGAAGTAGAGGATCCTCTACAGGAGATAAACTTAGGGACAGAAGAAGATCCAAGGCCTACTTTCATCAGCACACTGTTAAAGGAACCACTCAAGGCTGAACTCATCGCACTTTTGCAGGAGTTCAGAGATTGTTTTGCTTGGCATTACCACGAGATGCCAGGATTGGACAGGCAGTTAGTAGAGCACAAGCTGCCAATTAAAGATGGCTACCTTCCAGTCAAACAGGCCAGAAGAAGAATGTCTATAGACACAGAACTAAAGGTCAAAGAAGAAATAGAAAGACTGCTCAAGGCAGGATTCATCAGGCCAGCCATCTATGCCGATTGGTTAGCAAATATTGTACCTGTTCTCAAAAGAAAAACAGGGGCAGTTAGAATCTGCGTAGATTACAGAAATCTGAATGAGGCATCTCCTAAAGACGAATATCCTATGCCAATGGCAGACATGCTAGTAGATGGAGCCGCTCATAACCAGATGCTATCTTTCATGGACGGCAACGCAGGTTATAACCAGATTATGATGGCAGAACAGGACATCCACAAGACAGCCTTTATGTGTCCAGGACATATAGGTGCTTTCGAATATACTGTAATGCCTTTCGGTTTGAGAAATGCAGGAGCCACCTATCAAAGGGCAATGAATTCTATTTTTCATGATATGATAGGACATTCCTTGGAAGTATACATAGATGACGTGGTGATTAAATCCCCTGAAGAAGGAAATCACGTGGCAAGCTTAAGAAAGGCGTTCCTAAGAATGAGGCAGCACAAACTAAAAATGAACCCCAAAAAATGTGTTTTTGGAGTCCAAGCAGGAAATTTCTTAGGATTCTTGGTCCACCAGAGAGGTATAGAGGTTGACAAAAATAAAGCAAAATCCATCATAGAAGCTCTACCTCCTCGGAACAAGAAGGAACTTCAAAGTCTCTTAGGAAAAATCAATTTTCTAAGGAGATTCATATCCAATTCTGCAGGAAAAATCCAACCTTTTTCTTCCCTGTTAAGGCTGAAGCAGGAACAGACATTCAAATGGGAAGAACAACACCAACAGGCTTTCCAAGAAATAAAGCATTACCTTTCGAATCCGCCAGTTCTGTCCCCACCAAAAAGGGGCAGACCCCTCAAACTTTATGTATCTGCATCAGAGGTATCTATTGGAAGTCTGCTAGTTCAAGATAACAAAGAAGGGAAAGAACAGGCAGTCTACTATCTAAGCAGAACATTGACAGAAGTGGAGAGAAGGTATTCCGCGATAGAAAGGCTTTGTCTGGCCTTATATTTCACTGCTGTAAAGCTCAGGCACTACATGCTGCCACATACTATTTACATCATTGCCAAAACAGACCTAATCAAATACATGCTAACAAGACCAATGCTGAGGGGCAGAATTGGGAAGTGGACTTTGGCTTTGACAGAATTCACCTTCAGATATGTTCCCCAGAAAGCTGTCAAAGGACAAGCTGTGGCAGATTTCTTGGCAGATCACCCAGGAGAGGAAATTGAAAACATGGATTCTTTGGACATAGCAAATGCAGATCTGCTAACTAGAGCTCATGTTTGCCTTAACAATCCAATTTACTCGATTCATCTCACACCTTGGAAATTATATTTTGATGGATCAAAGACAGACAAGGCTTCAGGAGCAGGGATTGTGCTAGAAGAACCCTTAGGGGTCAGACATTGCTATTCCTTCCAATTAGATTTCAATGCACTAACAACAGGGCCGAGTATGAAGCTTTGATTATAGGGCTCGAGATGTTGGTAGAACTAGGAATCCAATCCGTGGAGATCTTGGGAGATTCCATGCTTGTCCTAAAACAGATTGCTGGAGAGTACAAGTGTCTAAACCCTTCTCTAGCTGTATATCTGCTAGCAGCTAGAAATCTGCTAACAGAATTTAGAGAAGCTACTTGGGAGCACATCCCAAGAGAAGAAAACTTTGCAGCCAATGAACTGGCTCAGGTAGCATCAGGTATACAAATGCCCGAAGACTGTGTCCAAAGGATCATCAAGATAGGAAGGAAAAGTCTACCATCTGTTCTGACCAGAGGAATGGAGATAGAAGTCAATTCTGCCTTGATCACGGAAGATGATTGGAGGGAGCCTATCATGACTTACTTACGATATCCCACTCTGCCCTCTAAAAAAAGAGTCAGAATCATGGCTACAAACTATCTCATGTGGAATGAAGATTTGGTCCGGAAAAGTAAGGATGAGGTACTGTTAAGGTGCCTCGGAAAGACAAAATACATGAAAGTCATGGGAGAAACCCATGAGGGGATCTGTGGAGCTCACCAAGGGGGAAGAAAGATGTGCTGGTTAATCAGAAGGTATGGCTATTTCTGGCCAACCATGATGAAGGATTGCATCAACTATTCCAAAGGATGTGAAGCCTGTCAAAGGCACGGCCCAATCCAGCAGGTTCCTTCGGTTCCCATGAATCCTGTAGTAAAACCATGGCCTCTCAGGGGATGGGCAATGGATCTCATTGGCAAAATCTATCCAGCCAGCAGCCAGCAGCATTGTTTTATCATTGTTGCTACAGACTATTTCACCAAATGGGTAGAAGCCAAGCCAATCAAAACCACAACTTCTCAAGAGATCATCACCTTTATAGAAGAACAGATCATACAGAGATTCGGCATTCCAGAATCGATCACAACTGATAGGGGTTCTTCTTTCATATCTAGGGAGATGCTAGATATGGCAGAAACATTCAAGTTCAAGCTGCTTCAATCTACCCCCTATTATGCTCAAGCTAATGGACAGGCAGAATCAAGTAACAAGGTGATTATCAATATCATCAGAAAGATGCTGGAGAAGAATCCGAAGCAATGGCATGAGAAATTGTCAGAAACTTTGTGGGCATACAGAACTTCAAAAAGAGAAGCAACTGGCATGACTCCCTATGCTCTGACCTACGGTCATGATGCAATTCTGCCCATGGAAATAGCAGTCCAGTCTCTTAGAATTGCTCACCAGCACGATCTCACAGGAGAAGATTACTCTCAAGCCATGCTACTTGAATTAGAAGAATTGGATGCAAGCAGGATTGACACCCTCAACAAACTCTTAGCAGGAAAACAGGCTGTGTCAAGGGCCTACAACAAAAGAGTCAAAAACAAGAGTTTTGAAGAGGGAGAGATAGTCTGGAAGGCAATTCTGCCCCTTGGAACACACATAGCTGGATATGGAAAATGGTCACCTCGGGATGGGGGCATACAGGTTGCAGGACCGAGATGGAGTTGTTCATTTTGCCCCAATCAATGGTAAATGGTTAAAGAAGTTCTATCCAACCATGTGGGATTCACAGGCTGTACAAACGGATCCTGGGATAGAAGAGGAACAAGATTGACCCTTTTGTTTCTTGAAAAGGAATCTTGTTTAGATTTATTTTTACTTTAAAGTTGTCCAGTTTTTTACTTTCACAACCGTGTCCGGAGAATAAAAAGCAGTAAAAATGCTTTGAAAGCTTATATAAAAATAGCCACCTTCGCGGCAAATTATTCGAACAAAAGAAAGAAGAAGCTAAAATCCTAGCTTTCTAAGAGTCTCCTGTAGGTTTACTTTCTTGACAGACAGTTCTTTCTGGAGCAGCACCCCCTGGTGAATTGAAGCCTCTGCAATTTCCAAGGCTGGCCTGGAAGCTGCAACCATACTCTGCACAAGAAAGGTGGCTTTGGTTTTGGAACTTAGCCCAGCCCCAAGCTTGTTCTGCACCTCCCTACACTCTGCCAGCTGCTTTTGGAGTTCTTCAATCTGCTTCTCCAACTTATCCGCGGTAGCCTTGGCCTCCTTATATCCAGCCACCATCTGATCCAGTTCTGTTTTCTGCCTAGCAAAATCAGCCAGATTGGCTTCATGTGTGGCCTTACAGAACTCAGAAGTTTTGAACGTAGGCTTAAGATCTTCATAGCGATCATGCAGATTAAGCACATCCCTGGCCAGGCTTAGGCCCATCTCAAGAATAGGCCTCGGAGCCATGTTCTGTCTATGCAGCAGATCCAGGTCCTTCATCAGCTGATCTAGAGCCCCTGTATCTTCATCAAATTCCAGCTCAGTGGACTGCCAGATTTTTAACCTCTCCATGGCCTCCTGCACTGCTCTAGATTTTGCCTTGCTCGGAGGAGAGCTGAGTTTCTCCAGCCTCTCCAGTTGAGCATCCAGATCCATGGCTTCAAATTCTTCCAGCTCTGGATCAGCAAAAGAAGCCGTGGCAGATGATCCTGGAAAGGAATGAATAGGCATCTGCAGAGGAGAACATAAGTTAAAAACCAGACAGAAAGTGGAAAATAAAGGAGGCTCAAAGTTATAAAAACTTACAGCGACAATGGGAGGTTTTAGGGGGCTGGATACCGCAGCCAGAGCACCAGTAGCCTTAGGCACTTCCACCTGGAAAGACTACAACCGTTAGAACAGACAGGACAGACAGAACAGCAGGAAAACATGAACAGTCAAGGAGGAAAATTACCACAACCACAGGAGCAGTTGCAGTCGTTCCCACCTCAGCCTCCGGAACCACAACAGTCAATTCTGCCTGGTCCACGGGGTCTGATGCAGATGGCCCCACCTGATCCTCGGCCTCTGGAGCGGCAGTAGAGTGTTCTGCCTCAGCATCCTCAAAGAGAGCCAGTTCTGAGCTGGTCAGCTCAGCCCTTGGACCCCCTTGTTGCTTCTGTGCCAAGGCAATGCTCTCTGCAATCACCTCAGCAGGAATCTCCTCCTGCAGAACGGGGGTCAGAACGAAAGAAACAGGGCAAGAAGGAAACTGATGCCAAATCGTAAAATAAAACCTAC
>NC_034015.1:6046187-6093732 GCF_000346465.2 Prunus persica
TTAACTCGGGGAAATATACTGCAGCCAGATCTGGATCATCCAGAATGCGCCAGGGGCAGACAGGTTCAGCGGATTTTCCAGAGTGGCGGTATGCAGATTCTTGAAAAGGTGGGCCAGAACTGTTGCTCCAAGCCCCACATCAGTGTGATTGTGAAGAGCTTCTGCCAGATGTCTATACTCAAGCAGAACTGCAGAGGACCGATTGGGGAAAACGAATCGGTTCAGCCAATACAGAAGGAACAACATATGTTGCTGGTCCTTGTCCTTCTCAGCACTGAATTTCTTCAGATAGTTGGAGAAGGAGCAGTTCTGGTTGATCACAGCTGGGGGGATAACAAAGGGGGTGGCCACTTTCTCTTGATTCCTCCGCCTGTGATAGTCTCCAACAGCATCAACAGGTCTGCCATGGGGCCTAAACCCAAAAATCTGAGCCATGTCCAGCAGAGTTGGAGCCATGGGACCCACACGGAAATCAAACGTGTTGCTGGCAGAATTCCAGAAACACAGGGCAGCAACAAGCAGGTTCTCATCTCTGTTAATCGACTGCTTGGACAGAAGAATAGCGTCATAAATCCCAGCTCTCCTCCAGTGACCCCCATATCTCGGGAGAAGTCTGTCAATCCAGTCTGCCCATTTGACGGAACTGTTCCTCACCTCGCTGGACGGGAAAGATCGACTCAGATTCTTGCTAACCCAAGAATGATGGGCCAGGGCAGAAGAGCTCTCAAAACACAAAGGAGCCTCCGCATCCTTTTTTAGCAATTCTGCCATCTCAGCTGGAACAGGACCAAACCAATGAGGCCCTAACACGAGGGTGTTCTCGAACAGATGAAGGACATTCTCGTCCAGATTCTTTTGAGCAAAAGGGTGAAGCTTGCTCCTGACCTCTATCGCGTGGGCATCAATCCCGCTCCCAGTGATATAATCGGGAGGAATTGAAGCGGAGGAGGATTGAGCACGGGACCTTGGGGAAGACATCTCTGATTCGAAGGCAGAAACAGAAGAAGGAGAGGTTTGAAGAAAGATATCTCGAAAGAAGCTCGCAGGAACGAGAGTTGGAAGGTTTAGGGTTTTCAGAGGCTATGAATTTGAATTTCTTTTAAAGAAGAGCTCGAAAACGTGGGAAGAGGACGAAAACGTGGGAAGAGGAAGATGGGACGACACCTGATGATTATTAGCTAGTAACTAGCCATTTTCCCACGAACTCTAGTTCGTAGCAAGCAGACGTGGCAGACGTAGGCGAAAAGACGGAAGAAACTGGCGCGCGAATTAATTGGCAAAACATTAAGTCTAAAACCGTCCAAGAAACGATTCAGACTTAATGGGGGCATTGTTTGGGCCCAAATTCGGCACGCCCAAAGCCCTAAAAACAGGCCCAGAGTAAAATTGCTTGCCCAGCCCAAAGACTTGAGAAAAACAAAAATATGATCCAGGCAGATTGGGCTTCACACCAAGAATGTTGAAAACAAAGCTTCAAAGCCTCAGCCCAAAAGAAGGGCCCAATAAGGAAGCTGACAAAATGAACTTCAAGAGATCAGCCCATAAATTTTGATTGGGTTCAAACCCAAGAAAGAAAAAAAACTCACATGTTTGTCACGTAATTATCTCAACGTTGAAAAATCAGCAATTCCAACTAAAGTTTAAAATATAAAGGGGACATTTCTAAGACACTGCCGACAAGAAGATCAAAAACCCAGCTGTGTTCAAGATCTACCATCTCCCAAGGAATTCACAGGCCACGCTTCCTAAGCTAAAGCAGAAAAAAGGGAACTGTTCCAAGAAATACAAAAGAGAAGAACCAAACCGCCATAAAAAGCCCACACAGACAATGACATCAGAGAAATGCCACCCAAGAAACCAGGGAAGAAACTGCTTTAGGAGGTGACTGCGTGGAGTTTGTCTGCCATGACTGATAAAGATCTTTTTACTTTACGATGTAAGAGATTTTTTTGTGCCGCCCATTATTTTAACATCACAGGTCTCTTATAAAAGACGAAGGCAGGCAAGGAAGCAAGGACATCAACACAACAACATCAAAAACATACACTCAAACTCATCAAACAAATGAGAAAACAGCTTTAGATCAGAACTCCAAAGTTCAGACTTAGAAAATAAGTCTTCTGAAAACGAGATCCCTCTCGTTACAAATTTGGTTCAGCAAAAGCCAAGACAAACACAGTTTGAGTTTTCACAAAATATGAAAACCTCAACAAATTTTACAGCATAGTTCCAGCCTGCTAAATTCTCGAGAATAGCCACTTCTGTCCCTTCAAACTGAAGAAGTCGCAGTTCTGCCCGCTCAAAAAGTCTCCCAAGGCTTGAAGTAGATTGAAGCTCTGCCAAAATCGAACTTTGGTATCGATTTATAGCTGAAGCTAAGAAGCTAAAGTTGTGGACAGTACAGTCCAGCATAGACGTGCCCAGTCTAGCCCGGATCAGAAGTTTCTACCCAGGCAGAAATGGGATTTCAGCCATCCTGTTTGCCTTTCTAGAGTTGATTTCTCCCTGTTTAATTTTGTAAAAGGCAGTTCTGCCTGAAACAGTGCTTTATTGTTATCTATTCTGGCCAGAACAACCATTTTGATACTGAGATAAATTGTGAAAGTCCTCACCAGTCTGAGGCAAGAAAAGAACTTACTTGGGAGATATTCCTCACCCAAATTCACAATCGTTTGTTTTAGAAGTCAGTAACTTGAGGCGCAAGTTATCCACTCTAAAAATAAGTCTGCTAGAATTTACATTGCTAGCAGTGGCACGCTCGCACACCAAAGAAAGCTGACCTGTCGACCAACTAGTGGTCTCCAAGTCAGTGGGGAACTTCGCCCTTCCACCTCAAGAGTGGAACGCGCAAAACGGGTGAACAGTTAGTAAAAAGCAGAACTGCCGAAGAACACCTGGACAATTTGTCAATCATGTTCGGCATACTGAAAGACAACCGGATGAGGCTGAACTCGATGAAATGCGCCTTCGGTGTATCTTTCGGGAAATTCCTCGGATTCATGATTAGTCACAGGGGCATCGAAGCGAATCCCGAAAAAATAAAGGCAATCATCGACATGGAAAGGCGAAGACAACGAAGGACATTCAAAGCCTTACCGGACGCGTCGCGACCTTGACTCGCTTCATATCAAAGGCTACCGACAAATGTGTACCGTTCTTTAAAGCCTTGAAAGGGGGCAAACGGAATATCATATGGACTGCCGAGTGTGATAAAGCGTTTCAAGACTTAAAGGACTACATGGGCAAAGCACCCCTTTTATCAAAACCACTACCTGGGGAGATTCTCTCCTTATACCTTTCGGTATCTGGCACTGCCGTCAGTTCAGTATTGATTCGAAACCAGAGAAAGCAGAGTTACCGATTTTCTATGTCAGTAAGGCACTCCAGAGTGCTGAACTTCGGTATCCCCCATTAGAGCAACTTGCACTAGCCTTGGTGGTCTGGGCACGAAGACTTCGGCCATACTTTCAAGCACACGGAATCAAAGTTCTGACTAACCAACCGCTCCGGCAGGTGCTCCAAAAACCAGAGACTTCTGGCCGATTGATCAAATGGGCGATCGAACTCGGAGAATTCGACATACAGTTCATTCCAAGGCCCGCCGAAAAGGGTCAGGCTATGGCCGATTTCATCTCCGAACTCACCCCATCAACAGCACAGCCGACACTCGAGCCGGTAACCGAGACTGGATTGCCGAAGGAACGAGACGCCGAACGCTTTGACGTCTCAACTCCCGTATGGATTCTGCACGTCGACGGCTCGGCAAACTAACAAGGGTGCGGAGCAGGCTTGGTACTGACAACACCGGACGGACTCAAGATCGAGTACGCCCTCCGATTCGACTTCTGAACCTCCAACAATGAAGCGGAATATGAGGCTCTCTTGGCCGGCCTTCGGTTAGCCAAGGGCATGAATGCAAAACAAATCAAAATTCACAGCGACTCCCAGCTCATTGTGAACCAGGTAACGGCAGACTTCGCAGCCAGAGACGCCTCTATGCACGCCTACCTTTCGTCTACCCATCAGCTGCTCCAAAGCTTCCGGGCCTACGAGATCAAGCAGATCCCCAGAAGCGAAAATAGCCATGCCGATGCATTGGCACGGCTGGCTTCGGCAATCAATGATAAAGTCGGAAGAAAGGTGCCGGTAGAGATTCTTGCCCAACCGAGCACGATAGCTTCCGAAACGTGTACCGTACGGTATAAAGATACATGGGTGTCTCCTATCTAGTCGTACCTGATCAACGGCACCCTTCCAGAAGACAAGGCCCGGGCCCGAAAGCTTAGGTACCGATCAGCAAGGTACACCGTCATCAACGACGTCCTTTACAACCGTGGCTACACCACTTCGTATCTCAAATGCCTTACGGCAGAACAGGGGGACTACGTCCTTCGGGAGATCCATAATGGTGTGTGCGGCGACCATTCCGGGTTCCGGTCACTCGCCCACAAAGCCTTTCGGCATGGATACTTTTGGCCGACCATGCACCAGGACGCAAATTCGCTAGTGAAAAAGTGTGATAAATGCCAGCGCTTCGGTAACATACAGCATATCCTTGCCGAACCCCTGACACCGATCGTGAGTCCTTGGCCCTTCGCACAATGGGGACTAGACCTGATCGGTCCGATGCCGCAGGGCAAAGGCCAGGTGAAATACGCAGTGGTCGCCGTCGACTATTTCACCAAATGGGTAGAAGCCGAACCTCTGGCAACCATAACGGCAACAAGAGTGGAAGACTTCGTCTGGACTCACATTTGTTGCAGGTTCGGTATCCCGTATGCAATCATTACCGACAACGGTAGGCAGTTCGATTCGGAACTCTTCAGGCAATTCTGCACCCGCCTGAAAATCAACTTGTTTTTCGCATCACCGGCGCATCCCCAGTCAAACGGTCAAGTCGAAGCAATAAACAAAATCATCAAGAAGCTACTGAAACGGCAGCTGGATAAGGCTAAAGGAGCTTGGCCGGAGAAGCTTCCCGAAGCACTATGGGCCATTCGGACGTCTTACCGAACGTCCACCGAAGAAACCCCTTTTTCCCTTGCTTTCGGTTCGGAGGCCGTGGTGCCCGTGGAAATAGGCGAACCTTCCTACCGAACGGAAACCTTCGCACCGAAGCCGAAGGAAGAAGCACTTTCTCTAAACCTCGATCTTCTTGAAAAGCACCGGGCACATGCCAACCTTCGGAATGAAGCCTACAAGCAACTTGTCTCTCGGTACTACCACTCTAGGGTCAGACACCGCTCATTCCGAATCGGAGACTGGGTCATGCGGAAGGTATCCCTAGCAACCAAGGATGCCACGGAAGTGACTCTCGGACCTTCCTGGGAAGGACCCTATGAGATCATCGGTATCCTTCGATCGGGAACCTACCGCCTGAGAGACTCCAACGGTAAGACCCTTGGTCATCCTTGGAACGTGGAACATCTCAAATACTATTTCAAGTAACCTAGCCTACGGTAGGACAAAGTTGTAACGATTGGAATGTATTTGCCTTTCGGCAGAGATTAATAGAAAGCCTTCGGCACTATTACTTCAGAACCTCTATTTAAATTACTCTACCAGCCCACGGCAGCCAATAGTGGCAAGTTAACGTTCTACGGCATCTTTATTAGCCTACGGCAATAAATGTTTTTCGAAATTGTTACCCTACAGATTCCATCGGAGCTTATCAATTTCGAAGTGTCCCTTTAACGTTATAAAACCTATACGGAGCCTTTCGGCGATAATACGTTCGACAATTTAAACACATGTTCAGATTGTTCAAACAATAGTAGATAAAAACATGCATTTGAATTAGAGATGCCCTCGGCATCAATGTGTTCGGTACATAAAGATAGAAAAAACTAATACAATTATTACAAATAAAACGGCAAGGAGCCTCAAGTTTCATCGGCAGCGGCAGCCTCGGCAGAACCAGAGCCTTCGGCAGCGTCCTCCCCCTCGTACTCCTCGATCATTTCCTCCGGTAGGGGGGAGGGTCGGCGATGAAGTTCAGGTTCAGCTTTTGCCCAGGGTTGTACCGTTTGAATTGGTACAATAGGTCCGCCATCTCCGAGCCCACTTCCTTATCCAGAAGGACAGTGAACTCTTCAGACGAGCGGTACCCCTGGATAGCTGACCCAACGGCAGCCTCGATCTCCGCAGCCTTGGCCCGCTCCGACTCCTCCAAGGCCACCTGCACCGCCTCTTTGGCAGCCTCGGCATCCCTCACTGTCGCCAGCGCTGCCTCCAGGAGACCCTTCATCTCCTCAACCTTCTCCTCTGAAGCTAGAACCTGCCGTTCGGCAGACTCTTTCTCCTTCAGCAAGTGGGCATGCTCCTGGAGCGCTTTGCCAGCCTCGGCAACCTTGGCCCTACCGTCCTCGTACACCTTCTTGGCGCGCTCGGCAGCAGCAATGGCCCGCTTGACGCAGAGCCACATGTCCATGGACGCTTGCACAAAACAAAGAAAGTCAGAAGCATGCCCCACTAACAAAAATAAAGGGACGAACGAAGAAAGAAAATCTTACCGAGGCCGGAAGCCGGAAGGCGAGTCCAGCCTCCTCCCGAAGAAACTTCTTCGGTAGTTCGTCGATCTCCGGCAGCTCCATCTGAGAACCGAGGATCATATGGTTGACGAACTGAACCGTCTTCGCTGGGCAGGCAATGGTGACGGCTTCGGAAGGGCCGTCCTCGTCGTCCACCGCAAGGACAGCGCTCGGGACCTCCGACTGGCGAGGGCACTTGGAGACTGGCTCGGCCTCCAGATCGACTGTCTCCGGCCGCTTGCCGGCAGCCTTGGAAGCAGCGGCTTCAGTACCCATCCGCCTCGGTGCGGAGTCCTCATCGCCGACCCACCTAAGCACAGGCTCGGCACCCAGCTGCCGCATACGATCGGCGAGAGTCTGATCCTCGGGATCCACCGCCGCCTGCCGAGCAGAAGCCTCTTCGGGCTGCCTCTTTTTCTTCTTGCCCTCCAGGCCCATCATTAGGCGCCTCCTGGAGGACTCGTTCATCTTCTTCGCCTCGACAGCCTTCCTTGCGTCCGTCACTGGTCAAAAACGTTCGGTCAGTCGGCAAGCAAAAGCAATATACGAAAACAAAAAAAAGAGAAGGAAAGATACACTTACTCTCGGCAGGGTTAACGAGGCCGGCTCTGATGAGGTTGTCAGTGAAGAGGAAGTGTGGGTAAACTCGCTCGGCAGCGGGTACTCTCAGCCTCACTCTGTCGAGCTGCCGGATCTCACTCGGCTTGGGGCTCGGCTGCTTGAGTTTACCTGTCAGAAGAAGGAAAATTAGTAAAATAAAGCAAGGAAAAAGAAGAGAGAAGAGAAGCCGGCCTATCAATCGGTATTTCGGGAACCTACCGGCAATCTGAAATGTCTTGGGGACAGAGTAGCACCCGCCGATTCCTCCACGACTTTTGAGAAGTCGGCACCGAGCTGATGAAATACCCCCGCTCGGAAGCCTTCAGGCAGTTCGCCTGAACCCAGCCGCCGTGATCGGCGCTCTTGGACTTGGTAATACTGTATAAGTACGAGAACTGCTCGTAGGAAGGCTCCCCCTCCTCGGCAATCCCGAACGCAGCAATTACCCCCATCAAGGCCACCCAGAAGTTGAGGTTGTACTAGCCGGGAGCGTACCCGATCTGGGCAAGGATCTTCTGCACGGCAGGTTACAACGGCAACCGAACCCCTTGCAGAAGAACGTCGGTGAAGAAGGTCACTTCACCGTCCGCTGGGTCACTGAGGGACTCAACAGGGCTCGGTATCCTCATCTTCACCGAGTCCGAAATGAGGTACTCGGCCCTAATCCTCTCCAGCTCTCGTTCGGTGATCTTGTTGGGCTCCAAGTAGTCAACCCCGAACAGAGTCTTCCTAGGCACACCCACCGGTATCCTAGGCTGCCCTCGGTGGACGATTGTCACCCTCGGTCGGGAGGGACCGGCAATGCCCTCACTACGACCGGAGGTGGAGGCCTCAGGTTGATGCTTAAACGGGCCGACACGGGTACCGTCGTTGCGCACCACGGCCAAGGGTAGCGGTTGCCCCCTCCATAAGCCCCTTGCCGATGCCATGGGTGGGAACGGAGTTCACCTCCTCACCGAATAATTCAACATCGGTGTCTTCTCCACCCTCGGCGTCGAGGCTCACAGCCCCGCTGGACGTATCCCATCCCGATGACAACTCCCCATCGAACGCGTTGGGCTCACTGCCAAACGGCGACTCGCTATCGGACATCTACAAAACAAAGAAAGGGAAGCTAAGGCCCGTGCCACAAACTACCCTACCGATACCTACGTCGCTACCTATGGCCACTCGACTACCGAAGGAAGATCCTACTTAACGTTCGGCTAGCCTATGCCATGGAAAGACGTATAATTACATAAAAAGAGAGTATTCAGGGGATACCGAATGGTATCTTACCTTGAGTAGGGTGGGATGATTTGATCGCTGATCAGAGACTTCGGAAATCGCCCTGTATGCCGAGAACCGCTCTAAAAAATCGCCTTGATTGCCGTTCACTCTATTCAGAAATCGCCTTGATTGCCGTTCACTCTCTTCGGAAATCGCACTCACAGAGCTCTCGCTTCAACTCACAATTGCAAAGTGAGCCTTACGACCGGAGCAACCTCTATTTATAGGGAGAGAGCTGTAACGGTACGCCTCGGGAGACTAAACGGCTCTTTAATGCGCCGTCAGACGTACTTTTGCTGACCACGTGCCACCCGACGAATGGAGCCGCTGACTGCATGCCAGGCACGGAAGACGAAGTGTCTCTCTGCCCTCTCACCTCTCAGCATCGACGACCCCTCGAGTCCCATGTCAATCTCCCACGAACGAGCCTACCGAACGGCAGGTTAACCTCCGAACCGCCATAGAGAACTAAATTCCCTTCCGAAGGACCTTCGGAAGAGAACTTGGGGGACTACTGTTTATACCGGAAATAAACGGCTTATGACAACCGAACACGTGGACAGGATCGATATTGGCTGCAGGAACCCTTCGGCAGTTTGCCTTCCGAAGCCATCTATCTTGCCCCTTTTTACCATCGGACACGTGTCATGCTCACAATCCATGTCCACAGTCCCACATCGGAAATATGAGCACAGTGCACACCTCCCAAGGCCTATTTAAGAAGACCCCTATCCCCAAAAGGAAGGGATCAGAACTAACGGTACGCTATCGATTGATCTGTCAGTTAACATTACTAAAACCGTACTTACTAAAGCATCGGAGAGCCTTCGGCCAGTACCACACCGGTACCCCAAGGACTTACCGAACCCTTCCTTTTGCAGGTACTTACCCTTCCGAAGTAGAACATCTTCCGAGGACAGTCACCTACCGAAGGCATAATATCACTAAGTTGACGAAATACGTGCTGAACCACTTTTTCGCATCAACAGTGTTCAACCTCATTATTCTAAGCTTCGTTGGAGGGCTCGCCTAGGCCACCAACAATGATCCGCTGGAGAGGGTCTTTTCTCCGTTCGGTGAGATCATTGAATCGAAGGGCCGTTTGACGCATGTTCTCTCTCTGCTACTTGATCTTCTGTTTCTCTATGTTACTTGATCTTTCTCTCCCAAATATTGAAGATCGATCGATTCCTTTTCATTTTTGTTTATTATTGTGTATTTGTTTGATTATACTCCGGTGTTTTGGTTTTGATGGACGGATCTGATTTGATTTGGTTTCTTTTGTGTTTCTAGATCATCAACGACCGTGAGACTGGGAGGTCCAGGGGCTTCGGCTTCGTCTTCGTCATCTTCAGCAACAAGAAGGCCATGAGGGACGCAATCGAAGGCATGAACAACCAGAACCTCGACAGTCGTAAGACTGAGACCTACATTATTTTGTAGTGTGCCTCAGTTGTACAACAGAATATATGCCGAGTAATCATAGTTGGCTGCTACATTCCCATATATCCACGTACTTACATTTCAGTTCCTCCATACCTCATTAATTTGCTTTCGCCTTTTACTTTTATCTCCTTTGAATTGCTTTATACATATTACCATTCTTTTTTTCACAGAGTTTACAGAGTTTTAAATTAATTTAAATGAATTTTACAGAGTTTGCAAGATACAGTCGCTGGATTTACAAGTATGGATTATAAAACTCTTGATCAATTCGCTTACAAGATCTGGTAAAAGAGGAGTTTTTATGTTGTCATTTATATTACAAGTCTTCAGAGTCCTTTATCCCTTCTGCCAGTCCTGCCTAGTGAGCTGTATGGTTTCAGAAAATTCACTATGTTTGAATGCTTCGAGATTTGTATTTATATATATGAAATTACTCTACTGAAATTTATATGCCATCCAGGGCTTCAATGAGCGTCTTGTAATTGCTAGTCGCCTTGCAATAGGTCTCATGTTCAAGCAAGTTAGTATCTATATCTTTCTTTTGTTCACCTTCCTTCAAGTACGTGGTCTGATTAATTTATCTGAATGCCTATTTCTCTGAATTAAAATTGTGGATATAGGGCTTTATGTGTGCCTTTTTGTTTGTTTTTTGTGACTCACTGTCTCTACACCTTTATGTTTGCCGATTTGATGAACTTTATGATTAGCACTCGTGGGCTCTCTGATATTTCAATGCTGTTTTATAACATTTTGATATTACAGTTTCCCTTTTTAAGTACAGCCCCTTGTAATTAGTGATTGTTGGCATATGGATGGGAACTAGTCTTTCCATACTTGTGAGAAGCTGTATAAATATTTCATGTCTTAACAATGTGTTTCTTTTCCCATGGTTATCCAGACATTGGATGTTCTCCTACAAGTACTTGTTGTGTTTCCTAATGTAGAGACTTTGCGCAGTAGGGTAAGGAGTCGTACATGGGATACCAGAAGTACTTTGTTTTGATATTTTATCATCAGCACTTGTAACCTGATGCTAGTGTATGTGGTATCCAGGTAACATCATTTGTACACCAGATGGTGGACACACTAGGAGCATCTGTTTTTCCCTACCTCCTAAAGGCACTGGAGCAATTGCTTGTGGATAGTGAGGTATAAAGCATTTATAACTAAATTCTTCTATTCTGAATTTTTTTTTGGGGGTTAAATCTAACTTTGAGAAAATAATTTTTGGTAATAAATAGAGAACAAATTTTGGACAGGTACTGTGTCACCAAGAAATAAAATTTAGAAAATAACAGTTCTGTTTCACATAAGTATATTTTGCACCAGTTTGATGGATGGATCTGATTTGATTTGTTTTCTATGACATGGTATTAACAGTGTACTTCTATGACATAGTATTAACATATTTTCAGTAACAAAGCTTGCTTTATATATAGCTGTGTACATCAAGTTTATGACATGCAGAATGTGATTTTTATTAGGAAGATAGTTTTATGACATAGTATTAATAGTGTACTTTTTTTTTTCTTTTTCTTGTAGAGGTATTTCATTTTGCCTTTGCGATTGTATTAGTGAAACTGTAGACAATTGGATATGGGATATCGGATGTCTTGCTAGACTTTTTTGGATTTTTTTAATATAAAATGGTATTAACAATATTTTTTTTATGAAATGGTATTAACAATGATTTTTTTTATGAAATTGTATTAACAATGTTCTATTTGTATGAAATAGTATTGACAATGTCTTTTTGTATGAAATGGTATTAATAATGTTTTTTTATTTTTATTTTTTTATGAAATGGTATTAACAATGTTTTTTTTGGTATGAAATGATATTAACAATGTTTTTCTATGAAATTGTATTAACAATATTTTTCTATGAAATGGTATTAAGAATGTACTTCCATGACATGGTATTAACATGTACTTCTATGATATGGTTTGCAGAGGTTTGATGGAGAAGGAAGGGACGTGGGGACATGCCATTGGTTTTCATATATATTTTTTTTAGACTGGGTTTTAAAAAAAAAAAAAAAAATCTGAATTGGGCTTGTTTTGGGTCTTTTTTTGTTTTTTTGTATTCGGCTTCTTTTAAGTTAGTTAGTGGCAGTCATGTAATTTATAGGAAATTCAACACTCATTTTGTATGTAGGAAATGATTTTTGGGTATGTTTCTAAAGTGCATTTCATGTAGGGTTTTTTTTATAATTTCAGCCCCTATTTTGGGTATAGCTCCCTTTTTATATATACCTCCAGACATTACATTTTTTAAGAAAGGTATAACCACAACTGATCAAAGTAATATATTAGAGTCTTATAATAGTATTAACATAGAGGAACAAAATTTTAAATATAATATGGAAGAATTAGAAGAAATAAGTGAAGAAAAGATAGATGAACAAAATAATCTAGAATATGATGATATAATATTTGATCATGAGTATCCAATTATAGGAAAAATAGAGCGTTTAGAAATTATGCAAATAGATAGACCAAAGAATTTAGAAGAATTGTTACAATTAACTTAACAAACTAGAATTATAGAGAATATTCCCAATTACATTGGAATAAAAACAAGATAGTAGCAAAATTAGACATTATTAATCCAGACTTAACAATTAAAACAACAGATATGCCCTATAACTTGTTAGACAAGCAAGAATTTGAACAACAAATAAAAGAACTTTTAAATTTAAAAGTAATTAGACCTTCAAAATCCAAGCATAGATCAGCAGCCTTTGTAGTTAGAAAATAGTCGGAACTTAAGAGAGGTAAAGCTAGAATAGTGTATAATTATGGAGATTAAATGATAATACTTATGAAGATAGTTATAAACTACCAAATAAAGATGAACTTATGAATAAAATTCAAGAAAGTAAATATTTTAGTAAATTTGATTGTAAATCAAGATTTTCGCAAATTAGATTAGCAAAAGAATCAATCGAATGGACATCATTGACTTGTCCAGAAGGACATTTTGAATGGCTTGTCATTCCATTTGGATTAAAGAATGCACCATCGATCTTTCAAAGAAAGATGGACCAAATCTTTAAGAAGTATGATAACTTTTGTGGTGTATATGTAGATGATATACTTGTCCATAGTAGAAATAAAAATGAACATAGAAAACACTTAGAAATTATTTTGAAAGAATTTATTGATAATGGCATAGTCATAAGTAGGAATAAAGTAGAGCTTGAAAAACAAGACATATAATTTTTAGGTATGTGTATTAAGTCAGGAACTATACAATTATAAGAGCACATTGCTAAAAAAGTGTTAGAATTTCCAAATAAATTAATAGATAAAAAACTATTGCAAGCATTTTTATGTTTATTAAACTATGCTAGAAGTTTTATTCCTGATGTAGGGATTTTTTTTGTTCCAGCAGCCTCAAGAATGGGCTTGGGCTGCTGTGAAGAAAAGACAAATGAAGTTGCCCCTATGCCTGAGTTTGAGAACTAGGCCCCAAGAGTGTTTTGAAAGGTTCGTAGGGCCTAAGAAAACAATTTGGATCCCTTTCACCAATGAACCATACAATTGTGACAAATTAGCAATATGGCCTGGCTTGAGAAGCTTGTGGCATGGGAGCTAATCTTTTACGAGTTTAGTAGTAGAGAGAAAGAGCTTAAATTTCTTATAGAAAAGAAGGTTTAGAGAAAAGGGGGAAGAGAGATTTAGGGGGGATTTTTACAGAAGAGAGGGAGAGATGGAAATTGAGAATGGGGAGTCTTGAGTAAATTTCCAGTTGCTCGACAAAAGCTTGGTCGCACTCCTGGATGGTGTGTTTGCTGGGTAGAAGGTGCCTCCTTTCATAGGCGCTGAAACCCTTAATTTTATCAAGCCTTCCTCTCCATTTCCCTTCACTTTCTTCCATTTCAATCTCATTTGGTGAAACTTCTCCAGCCTGTGCACCTAGGTACGAAGCCCTTTGGGGTTCCAAGATCTTAACGCAACTGGACTTCTTTATGTAGGTGAGGCGCCACCCACTTTTCTCTTTGGTTTTCCTATTTGAGCTCGCAGAAGAAAGGAACATGGGTATGAGCGTTAGTCTAATGGGTATAAATTTCCTTTGATTTTTGCAGTGGATGACCATTTGACTTGGTTCTGAGGCTCTTGACAACACTAGATACGATGCTAGACATTTTATAAGGCCATGGGCTGGGCTTTTTCTAAGGTATTGGGTCATTGACATTCTATTTTCCAACGGCCTATGAGTTTGGTTTCGTCAAGCTGCTGGAAGTAGCTCATTCGCTTTGTTTTTTGACAAGGTGCTAGCTGTGTTTGTAACATCCCACATCGACCAACAGATAGCGGATGATGTGCCTTATATGTACATGCCCACCTCCATCTAGCACGAGGCCTTTGGGAGCTCACTGGCTTCGGAGTCATGGTAACTCCGAAGTTAAGCGAGTGAGGCCTAGAGCAATCACAGGATGGGTGACTGACTGGGAAGTTGATCATGAGTTCCCACAAACAAAACTGTGAGGGTAGAGAGGGGGCCCCAAAGCAGACTATATCGTGTTACGGCGGAGCCAATCTCGAGATGTGACAATTTATTTGGTATCAGAGCCACTCTACCGTGTGGTACGAGTGTGCCGACGAGGACGTCGGGCCCCTAAGGGGGTTAGATTGTAACATCCCACACCGACTAATGGAGAGGGGATGATGTGCCTTATATGTAAATGCCCACCTCCATCTAGCACGAGGCCTATTGGGAGCTCAATGGCTTCGGAGTCATGGGAACTCCGAAGTTAAGAGAGTTTGGGCTAGAGCAATCCCAGGATGGGTGATCCACTAGGAAGTTGCTTGTGAGTTCCTAGAAACAAACCATGAAGACAGAGAGGGGGCCCAAAGTGGGCAATATCGTGCTACGGCGGAGTGTGACAGTCTTAGTTGATGTGGGATTTTTCTAAATGTTGCAAACCATTGGTTATTTTCCTAAGGCATTAGGTCACTTTTCTCTCTCTCTTGCTTACCCACATGCTGGGCTCAAGAAATGAGCTTAAGTTTTGGTGCTCCCAAGTAGCCCAAAACTTCCATCCCTTGAACCTTCAATGGGCCTTGTGAATACTTGTAACCATCCATACCACAACCTGCTCCGCAAGCCCTAGGCATTCGTGTGGCTTGGGCCCACTTAAGCTTGTAGCGTGGCTTGGTGTCAAAGTAACAGTCTTTCGCTTGGCGTTGTGTGCTTATGATTGAGTTCTACCGTGTTGTAATAGACTACGGCCGCGCCAGATGGCATTTAACAGGTGAGTAACCGTGGGTTCACAGAGCCAATACGTTTTACAGGCTCGTTGTGACCTTTCTGCGTGGCGCGTTGCTGTTTGCTGGGCGTGGCATGTGGCCCACAACTTGTGCAAGCGCGTACGACAAATTCTTGCATATTCTAATTGGGCTTCTTCCCCAATATGTCAAAGTAACAGTCTTTCGCTTGGCGTTGTGTGCTTATTTGGCGTGCTCATGATTGAGTTCTACCGTGTTGTAATAGACTACGGCCGCGCCAGATGGCAGGTGAGTAACCGTGGGTTCACAGAGCCAATACGTTTTACAGGCTCATTGTGACCTTTCTGCATGGCGCGTTGCTGTTTGCTGGGCGTGGCATGTGGCCCACAACTTGTGCAAGCGCGTACGACAAATTCTTGCATATTCTAATTGGGCTTCTTCCCCGATCAAGCCTTGTGTTGAGCAAACAATATGTTTGGGCTCAGTCTTGGATTTTTTAGGCCTCAACTCTTGATTTAGGAAGTAAGATTGCAGCATTGTACAGTAAAACCAGTAAAACAGGTCAAATATATTTTAATTGTAAGGATATTAAATTAGTTCAAGGCATCAAACAAGATATAACTCAACTTAAACCTCTAGCATTACCATTAGAAAATAATTACAACATAGTTAAGACAGATGCACCATTAATAGGATGGGCATGAATATTATATTAAAAAAATATAAGGAAGAACCAAAATATGAAGAATTTTTTTTGTAGATATGCATAAGGTAAATTTAGTGATATACAGGCTAGACTTCCAGCTATTAACTTAGAAATTGTAATCTTATTGATATCATATTGCCATTTTACGCATGTGTATCGTGGACTTATTGCCGCTATAATTGTTTGAACTGTACATGGATAAAGGAAACTGTAAATGCACAAATACAAAAAGATCCATCATAATTCCATCAAATCCAATTACGAAACTTACATAATACAACAAGAGGCCACCCCATAGTTACATAATACAAAAAGAGGCCACCACATAGTTCTATTGTTCAAGTTGTTTCCACTACATTTTGCAATCTCTGAAGTCATATTAAAGTGTCAAAAGTTTCCTGCTATTGACACATTCGGAGTTGCCTACTTTTCAATTGCGGTGACCGCGACCCATGAAATTCATGACCCCAGCCCAATGATGTTGTCCCAGTTTCCTTCTGGATCCACTACTTTCGCAAACTTGTGAAATAGTTCGAACCGGCTTCCACTTGTTTTGCTTCAATTGGGCCATTTCATCAGATTCCTTGAATACCATCACCGCAGTGGCAGGGGCATTTTCAATTTTTGCTCATACCCTTTATATGTAGGAGATCCGGGCATGATAACGAGAGAGAATTGTGCGCTTTTTTATGACACCCCACCTAGCTTGGCCCTCCAAAATTTTTGAAACTATGTCTGCATGGAGATTTTTTCAAAACATGGTATTGCCTCAACATTGCTGCAGGCCATGGACCAAGTCTGCAGGCATTGAATTTGCTAACTTGGCTGGTGTTTCAGTTTCCCCTCCTTTAGTAATGGAAAACATTGAGTTTGGTGTGAGGTTAGGGTCCATGGTTTTTGGTATTTATTATGGGTTGGTGTGGGACTTAATTGGGGAAAACTGTGACTTAATGCGATGTGAGTGAAACGAGTGGGGAAGGTAATGGCTGCAAGTAGGAGTTAATGTGATGAAAGTTTTCTCTTCATGCAGCTGGGTTGAAGTTTATATAGGGAGGTATTTATGAGTTGGAGTAAATGACTAAGTAATTGGCGGGAGGGATTGGGGGAGTAATTGGCGGGATTCACTGGCGGGATTTATTGGGTCGGAGTTATTGCCCAATTGCCTATATGACTATTTTTCTATATTTGTAATTTGTAATTTCTCAATTTCCTAGTTTTCCCTTTTTTGTATTTAAAGAATTTCCCTAATTTGGAAAAATTACCAACTTATTCAATTTGTCTGGTACGGTAATTTTCCTATTTCCCATTTTCGCAATTTGAATTGGTTTCCAATTTTCCTACTTTCCTATTTCGTAATTGCCTAATTTCCTTTTTCCTATGTGGCAATTTTCGTATTTTCCCAAATTTTCGTATTTTCTTATATTTGTAATTTGGAATTTCCCAATTTCCTAGCTTTCCCATTTTTGTATTTAAAGAGTTTGCCTAATATGACAAATTTACCAACTTATTCAATTTGTCCAGTAAGGTAATTTTCCTATTTCCCATTTTTGCAATTTCAATTGGTTTCCAAGTTTTCCAAGTTATCCAATTTTCCAATTTTCCAATTTTCCAATTTCGTATTTGCCTAATTTCCTTTTTCTTATGTTCCAATTTCCTAGGTGGCAATTTTCGTATTTTCACAAATTTTCAATTTTATTCGTAGTACTTTGTATGTGTTTTTCGGGCATATAACGTTTCCTAGTTTTCGTTGTTCTTCAAATTTTGTCATTTACAATCTTTGTCTAATTTGAGTAAATTTGCAATTTTACAATTTCCTAGTAAGGTATTTTTCAAAATTTTGAATTTTGCAATTTTAATTTGTATGGTTTTCAAATTTCCAAAAATTGCTTAGTGACATACTCCTTTTTTTTGCCTCAAATCCACAATTACCAATTTCCCAATAAGGTTTTGTTTTTTTGTTTGTAATCCAATTTTATTGTTGTTATTCTAATGCTCTAAATTACAGCCAAGGAGTAAATGATGTACAGTGCAATCCCATCAATGCACCAACTACATACCCAATTTCGTCAGATATAGAGATATAACTCCTTGACTACAATATAAATTAGACAAGTTGCTACATATAACAGAAGCATAACGTCGGGTTTGGGAAAGGTAATTATTCTTAACTTACTAAATGCCAAACATTCTCCAGTAAAGCTGACCATATTGTTGTTTACAAGTTTTCAAAAGCAAAAATTGCACACTGAATCTAACGTTTTATTTTTTGCAGACTGGAGCTGTGAATTTTCCCCATCGATACTTAAAGATGTCGGACGTATGCCCTCCAAACGACCATGTCAGTTACCCGGTAGACCAGTCGTGGCATGTGCCGTTCCCATCTCCACCTCTGACTCCAAATCACAATCCCACTTCATCTGGAAGTGAGGCTGAGAGCAATAACCCGCTTGTCAAAATCTTTGCTGTGAAGCACGACCTCCAATATTTGTCTAAGGCAACGAATTGGTGGGAGAGCAAATGTGATATTCATGGGCAAGTGATGGGAAACTTGAGTTTAACAAAGCATATGCTGGAGAAGTGAAGTAAACTCTAAAAGCAATAAGTCGAACCAAAGAGTTAGAGTCCCTCAACTTAAAATTGGAAGAGACAAAGAAATATGCGATCCAAGAATTCACAAAATATGAAGAATATAACCATGAAATGGTTGAATGGTTCAACAACGGCTTGGAGATGTTTCGAGATTATGCTTCGGTCATCTTACCATACTACAATTGGAGCGAAATTGATGTAGCTGGTGTCTAGCAGGTGTTGAATATGGGTAGAGAGGGAATGACTCATCATAGCTTCATGCATGCATCAAGGATGAAGGCCAAAGACATGGATCATTTGATGGACCTCTAATAATTTGCATTTTCCAGGGTTGGGTGATGCGATGTGAATGTGTTGCCTTCGTTTTCCCTTCGAGGGATAGTATTGTTAGGGTTGGGTGGCGATTTATTTTGAATGTCTAAATTGAAGGTAGTTTGAAATGGATGTCTGCGTATTGTATGTATATGGACCTAATATTGCCATCCTATTGTATATATGTTGAGCTAATTGTTCACCCGTTTTCGTGTTTAACTCCTTATGTGGAAGGGTGAAGTTCCCCACTGGCTTGGAGACCACTTGTTGGTCGACAAGTCAGCTTTCTTTGGTGTGCGAGCGTGCCACTGCTAGCAATGTAAATTCTAGCAGACTTATTTTTAGAGTGGATAACTTGCGCCTCAAGTTACTGACTTCTAAAACAAACGATTGTGAATTTGGGTGAGGAATATCTCCCAAGTAAGTTCTTTTCTTGCCTCAGACTGGTGAGGACTTTCACAATTTATCTCAGTATCAAAATGGTTGTTCTGGCCAGAATAAAGTACTGTTTCAGGCAGAACTGCCTTTTACAAAATTAAGAAGGGAGAAATCAACTTTAGAAAGGCAAAAAGATGGCTGGGATCCCATTTCTGCCTGGATAGAAACTTTTTGATCTGGATTGGACTGGGCACGTCTATGTTGGACTGTACTGTCCACAACTTTAGCTTCTTGGCTTCAGCTATAAATCGATACCAAAGTTTGATTTTGGCAGAGCTTCAATCTACTTCAAGCCTTGGGAGACTTTTTGAGCGGGCAGAACTGCGACTTCTTCAGTTTGAAGGGACAGAAGTGGCTATTCTCGAGAATTTAGCAGGCTGGAGGTATGCTGTAAAATTTGTTGAGGTTTTCATATTTTGCGAAAACTCAAATGTGTTTGTCTTGGCTTTTGCTGAACCAAATTTGTAACGAGGGGGATCTCGTTTTCAGAAGACTTATTTTCTAAGTCTGAACTTTGGAATTCTGATCTAAAGCTGTTTTCTCATTTGTTTGATGAGTTTGAGTGTATGTTTTTGATGTTGTTGTGTTGATGTCTCTTTGCTTCCTTGCCTGCCTTCGTCTTTTATAAGAGACCTGTGATGTTAAAATAATGGGCGGCACAAAAAGATCTCTTACAACGTAAAGTAAAAAGATCTTTATCAGTCATGGCAGACAAACTTCACGCAGTCACCTCCTAAAGCAGTTTCTTCCCTGGTTTCCTGGGTGGTGCTTTAGTTTAGGAAGCGTGGTCTGTGAATTCCTTGGAAGATGGTATATTGACTTGGAGCAAAATCTCGAACACAGATGGTTTTTTTGATCTTCTGTCGGCAGTGTTCCAGAAATGTTCCCTTCATATTTTAAACTTAGTTGGAAATGCTGTTTCTTCAATATTGAGATAAATCACGTGGGCGTGTCAAATCGCCCTTGGGTCTGAACCTAATCAACAATTCATGGGCTGATCTTTTGAAGCCCATCAGTTTCCTCTTTGGGCCTTTCTTTGGGCTGAAGCTTTTGAGGCTTTGTTTTCAACATTCTTGGTGTGAAGCCCAATCTGCCTGGATCATATTTCTGTTTTTCTCAAGTCTTTGGGCTGGGCAGGCAATTTTACTCTGGGCTTGTCTCTTGGTTTTGGGTGTGCCGAATTTGGGTCCAAACACTAATATTGCCACCCTATTGTATGTATGTTGACCTAGTATTGCCACCCTATTGTTTGTATATTGACCTAATATTGCCACCCTATTGTATGTATGTTGACCTAGTATTGCCACCCTATTGTTGTATATTGACCTAATATTACCACCCTATTTTATGTATGTTGACCTAATTGTCACCCTATCGTATGTATATTGCGTCTGCTGGTGTTACTCAGAAGTGCGCCACTTGTTTGTTTATTCTGCGATTGTAGCCCTATATTGTCTATATATTGCATAACAACGACGGGCCACTGTTATACCTCCATAAAGATAAAGTATATATCTGTTTATATATTGAGTTGTACGAAATAGCTCAACTAAACAATCTAAAGAATAAGTATGCTAACGACGACAACAACTCCAAAACAAAAGCACAATTTGAAAACCGAATCAGAAGTACATCCCTAGTATTCATTAAACATACTACCCAATTTCGTTTCACAAAATGAAATTGATGCATACTCCTACTCCAAAATGAGTACAATTTATCTGCCATGTCTACAAAATGGATACAGTTTATCTGCCACGTCTACAAAATGGATACAGTTTATGTGCCATGTAAGGCAATTAGCCACTACCACCGACTGTATAATATTACATATCACCATGTACAATATTACAGAATAATTAAAGCAAATAGCTCTATCAACGTGGATGGATCACCATATAAAGCAGCTCCACCAGAGCTTCCATGTCTGCATATTCATATAAAGTATAAATTGAAATAATTAAATTCAGATTGAATTCCCAATTGAGAAGTGAAGACTGAATTCAATTGAGAAACATTATCACCTTTACCTGATATATACATCTTCCCCCTGAAAGCCTTTATCGCAAGCTTCAGTCGGTAATAGGTGATCTTTGATGGGTCAACTTTATCCAAAGAAATGTCGGCACTGAGATGCTCAATGAATTTGACTGTCATGATTTCGCAAGAGGTATTGTCGGGCCAATAAGTTTAGAAATTAGAGCTACACTTATTTGCAATATTGATAAACTCCACTAAATTAACATAGCTTACCCATCACATTGTTGCGGAACATTTCCAATGCTATAAATTGTGAATGCCGTAAACTTGGACATCTTCATTCCCTTTTGCTTCCCCTCTTCAACCTCAGAAGCGTCATAAAAGCGTATATCGTACAACACCCGTGCCAGAATATAGCTAATAGGCTATTTGACCAGCTTGGAATTTGAGGTAAAAGCAATATAGGAGTCATACACAGTCGCAATATGTCTCATGAAGTCGATTTCTACTGCTACCCAATGGTACCCTTGAAGAGTATACGGGAAATACACCTTCCAGACTTTGCTCCATGGTTGCGCATACCCATGTTGCCATGTACCGTGCATAAAGTGATGTATCTTTTTTAGGTAGCTAGTGGAGGTCAACGGTATTTAGAGCAGCTGCTTTCTTCGATACTCGTTTCTTTGCAGGTGGTTTTACCGGCCCTAAAAATTGCTGCAAACATTGAATTTAGGCACATTACATAACGATGAACCAATGCAACCGAGGCAGTGAATTTGACATGTTCACATTTGTACCCACAAAAAATAATCTGTAGTTGTCCAGTCGGTTCCAAACACCAAAGGATGAGAGAGTTGTCTTTTCCGTATTAGAAACATCACCATGTTAGGGTGTTGAAAGTTGAAGTAAATAATATCACCACGATTTAATACAAATGTACACAAAGTGAAGGTGAGAAAAGAATTGAATTATCCTAATGAAGTAGGGTACAAATTCTTACCCTGGACCTTTCCATTCTGTATGATCTACAAGTTTGTAAAAAAAGTCTGGGCCAACTGAACATGCTTCGAGTTGCACCTCTGCACTACAATAGGCAAACTTCCAAGGGTCAATCTTCTAATCATTCAACCTTAAATCGGTTTTCCACGCGGTGCAAAACTCTATTACTTCCTTGACATCATCAATGGGCACGGGTTTTGTTGAATCAAAAGATGACGGGGTTGCCTCCACAGTTGAAACAGTAATCGTCCTCTTCTTCCTCGAGGGATCGGTAAATGGACTCAACAATATAGTGGCTGGTCGCTTTTTTCTATACCCTTTACCTTCCACATCTTGTCTTTCAACAGTGGCACTACCTTCCTTAATCGCTTCGTCATTGCTTATGATAGGAGGATTCATCTGACCTCCCAATGCCTTAACGTCAATCTTTTTCCAATCCTCTAACAAAGATAACAATTTTTTGCAGATTACTCCACACATGTCCACATATTTCGGAGTAGGAAGCTTCTCAGCTTCTTTCTGCAAACTGAAGTGCCCATTTCTGCCTCTTAGACTTCCATTGCTGCAAAGGCGTCAGCTCCATCACCGGGGACTTGTGCTTCCATTTCTGTCGGTTCTGTAGTTGGAGTAATATATTCATGTAAGGGCGACATGTCATTGTCGCCTCCTTCGTTGATATGAGGACTACGCACTTGGTCATGTCCTTCATCACATTCATTCAACCCACCATTTCATTTTTTCAACTCCTCTTATCTCTAACTTAAAATAGTGTTCCATTGAAGCGAGGGTCTTGCTGAAATCCTCCACACACTTTTTATTTTTTTGACACTCTTTCTCATGTGTCAAAGACTCTTTCTGTACCATCTCTTCCAAGTCATGCATTCTCTTTCTAAGCGCTCAATTTGAACTGGCTACCTTTGCCAATTCATCCTTTGTGGTCACACTTCAAAGTGCGTAACTCAGTCGATGAGTTTACCATGTATACAGTTATAAAGCAACTGTTACAATAGTTACCTAATATAACCCACATATTGCTACTATATTGCTATCATATTGCCTATATATTGACTATAAACTGATTATATAGCAGCGCCATTGCAAAAAGGTGATGCTCACCTTAGAAGACGAGGGAAGGGTAGCTGTTTCATCAACTTCGTCATCTTTTTCTTCAATGGAAGTGCTCGCATTTTCTTCGGCCTCATCAGCAACCAATTCAATAATTTCTTCAGTGCTTTCATCATTGTCACCCCAAGTCCAATAGGGATGTTGCTTGTCAATTAGAGTTGGGCAGAGAAGTTGCACATCAACCTGCAATTTACACATACAAAATACATATATGTAAACTTATTATTTTTTCATATGCAGAACATAATCATTATGCACATAACTAACCTCATAGTTTTCGAATACTTGGCTAATTATCTCGTGAAAACGAGCCGATGTATTGCCCTCCATTGTAGTATACAAAGGATGTGGCCATTCTCTTCATTCACAACAAAATGCAGTGCAGCCAATGCTGGAAACACCTCAAAAGCCCAAATCTATTTTGAACAATAAAACATCAATCACTGTAAACAAATTAAATTTAACTTATACATTAATGGATATTTGCTCACTTGAAGTGCAAAGCAAAAACGTTTTATGCGGTACTCTCTCTTGGTCTACCACTTGACGTTGTGTTTGATTTCTTTTCAAATTTTTTTGTTTTGGGGCTCTTTTACTCGATGGTCATCTGCACAAAGTGCCCTCAAAAGTGAGGCATTTGTCTTCGCGTATGAAACAACGTCCCAAGGATACTTATGAAACTCTTCAAGGTATTTCGACAATTTCAAATACCGCATGTCAATGTTGACATGTTTTTCACTACCCAATAGCACAAAAACAGCAAAATATAGAAATTCAAGCTTCACGACATCCTCCTTATCAGTGCAGTCAATGAAGGCTTTTTCTAGTTCAGATAGGGCGACAGTAGCCTTATTGCAGAAGTATTTCTTTTTCAATTAGCAGTTTTAGTTAGTTGCAATTTGAATGAAAGGAAGGTTTCCGAACCTTAGCCCTGTGATGACTTAAAACTACTGCGCCGTGAATTGTATCACCTTATTGCCAATAATGAATTTTATCCTGTGGACCTGGGAAATTGTCTTTGGATCAGCCTTCCTCAACAACAACCCGTGGACAATTTGTGCAGTCCACTTAAGGGCCTCAATCGGTAATAGGTGACCAAAACAACCATCCTTGAACCTTTACAACTATTGCATATTGAATTTCTCCTTAATTGTACTGATGGAGGTCTTTCTATGGGAAAAGGACAACACCTTTCCCTGGAACTTTTCATCCTCGTCAATCATCAAGTTGACTTTAGAAACCATATTTCCCTGCACACCAACATTATTCAAATAATTTCAGGCCCTTGAAATATACACAATAATAAAGCAATAAACTAACAATACAGAGGCAGATCAAGGCAATAGGCACGAGATATATTAGTGATAAAAGTACAATAGAGGGGCAATAGAACCTGATATGCAATGTGTTGTACCTTAAAGGCTTATATTTTCTGTCACAAGTCTTGCACTTATATTTTCCCATTTCCTTCTCTTATATTTTCCCTCCACAAGGCTTGCTTGCTTTTATATTTTCTCACTTCCTTGTCTTATATTTTCTCTCCACAAGGCTTCCTAACAAATGCCACAAATCCCATTTGATACATCACTTTCATTTATAATGCTCTGTATAAGACAATGTATGGTATATTGGATTAAACTGTGGAATGAAATGGCCATTCCCATCAATTGGCAATCCCCCGAAATGTGAAATAATACCACTTGCATTTTTAAACCAATTTTGGTTTCTTATCTACTCTCAAACTCTCTCCATACTCCACTCTTTTCTACATTCCATTTTACTAAATCTGGATTAGATTCCATCCACAAACCAAACAACACTCAATTGTCAAAGTGATTTCATGCTCCAAGGATGAACATCATACACGGTTTCAGAGCAAACGCTAAAAGAACTAGCCCAACTGAATCAATGCTTCCTACAATCTACTCATCACCATACTGATATACATGTATGTCATAAAAGGAGAACAAATGAAATAAAATACAGATGTTGCTATATTTTGTCACAAAGAAATGCAGAAATAATCATTCAATTAATGCATGCTTACAAACATACACAATCAAAAATCACAAAATATGGAACTTGAATAATTGAATCGAGGCAAGTGTTGAACACTCTGATCTTAAGACGAATTACGCCCCACACAAGGACTCTTTGAACCAGATTATGTAGGAAACTCTCTCTGTGTTCAAATAGATAAACATTGACTGAATCAATTCCCTTATTTTAATTGCAAGAAGACTACTGTATTTATAGATACTAAAGAACCCTCTCCAAAAGGGTATGTCCCAATATAAAAAAACCAATTAATGCATCCATTGAATAAACAAGTGCTTTGATACCTTTTCCTGAAAAATTGACAAAGGACACCATCGTCCAATGAACTATATTAATTTCCATTCAAATAGGAAAATAAATATTAGTTAATATTAAATTTCCAACAAAAGCTACTGCAACTGCAAAACAAACTATAAAGATTCATGTGGCTAATGTAGAGACTATAAATGAACACTTACAATTTCCCTTCTTTGGATGAAACAAAACAACAAAGAAACACAGAATCCAATTGCATAAATCGCCAAAACCATTAAAACCACAATGGAACGGGAATAAAACCATAATAAACTAGCAATACAATAGCACTACAATGCCAATAAAACTCCACTAAAATGGCAATCCAACAGCAAAAAATAGCAATACAACATCAATAACAACAACAAAACAACAACAGTAAAGCGAATCTGAAATCAAATGCAAGAATCAATCCCCAAAGAACAAACCCCTTCACTGTTTCAAACAAGGAATCATCAGAATCAAACAATTTCAGAGAAACCCCTAAACCCTAAACCAATTTATAAGAAAACTCTAAACCAATTTCATAGAAACCCATAAACCCTAAACCAATTTCAAAGAAGCCCCTAAACCCTAAACCAATTTCGGAGAAACACCTAAATCAATTTCATAGTATTAGCCGTACGATCTTTAATATTATTGTGCATGTTTTGATGATAACAAATTGTTCCTTATTTATCTAATGTATTTCAAGTGTGTTAAGTTGTAAGGAGCAAGTATTCTCAAATGGATCAAAAATACTGTACACACTCGAAGACTTTTGGAACATTAAAGCAAGAAGCCGATACTCAAGCACATATTTCTTCAATATGGAAGAGTTAGGTTATTCTTGTAAAACTCTTTGTGAATTGAACATCTAAGGCTCTTTACTAAGATCGACCTTAGGTTCCTTCATGCATTCATATCATACATGCAAAACTGTTTTATCAAAATTTGGGCTAAGTATGAAAAATGCTTTTTCAAAATAATCATTTTCTCAAGATTATTTTTGGTGGCTTTTATTCCCCACATATCAAATAAGAAAACCTGATTTTATGAGATTTGTATATGAAGTATATATTGACTTAATAAGCCTTCATTTTTATTCCAAATCGCATGTTGAACTAAAACTGATTTTTCATATTTTGATTTGGTGGGAATTTGATACAATTTTGTAAGTTGGTTATTGGAATATGAATTTATACTTTTGTGTATTGTCCTTAATGAAACAATTGCTTCAATCCATTTGAGTCAGAAAATAAAAGATTTAATGAAGTTCTTCACAACAAGTATAACTGAGGTATGTCGTTGAGCAGCATGTGCAAACACATCCACTATCAACAAATTAGGATGTTTACAAAGTGTTTGGCAACCTCACAACCCAAACCCCAAATACACCCAATAACACTCACCACACAAAAACAAATATAGGATGAAATTATGAACCTCAACTAGTGCTCTCTGGGCCCGAGTGCTAAAAGGGCGTTATTTTCCTGATGTTGATTTGACCAATGCCATTGGTGGAGCTAGACCTTCATGGGTTTGGACAATTCTTCAGGAAGGAAAATGGGCAGTCATTGATGGAGGTCGAATACAGATCCTAAATGGTGAGAATATATACTTGTATCTGGTCTGACAGCTGGCTCTCCCCTCCACAAGATGGTCACATTTCTCCGATCAACCCTGTCCTCCCTTCTGCAGAGATTGGACTATTCTACCCCTAATCAATCAGATTTGCAGGATGAAGTCCAACTTGATGAGATTTTGAAAATATGCTGAGCTTAGTTTCTAGAACTGAGGAAGAAAAATGAAGCTAAGAGAGGATAGAGAGATTGTTGAGAGAAGAGAGAGCGTCTGTTACTGCACAATGAATATAGGAATACACACACACACACACACTCTCTGATTTCATTCCAACAGAATTATCCCCTTTACAATGAATGGAAAAGAACAGATTTAGCCTTACAAAATGTGTCAGCAATGTGAGCTATACACTTGGCATAAATCTAGGACATATAAGTCCTCCAATATGGTGGCATCTAAGACTTACACTTGTCTAACTATGGATTAAACTAGAAAACAATTTATATTTCAACATTCCCTTCTAAATTGTTAACTGGTTTAACTCCAAGTAAACCTCTCAAATAGTTGAACCGATCCTTAGGTAGAGGTTTTGTGAAAATGTCAGCCACTTGTTCTTCAGACTTGCAGTACCTCAAGTCCACTACACCTTCTTGTAAGGCATCTTGAATGAAGTGATATATGTGGTTGGTATGCTTGGTCTTTCGATGGAAAATAGGATTTCTGGTCATTGCAATGGCAGAAGTATTATCTACCATCAATGGAGTTGCTTCTGTCTACAATTCACCGAAATCCTCTAGCACAAACCTCAACCATATAGCCTGAGTAGTTGCTTCACTTGCACTGACGTACTCAGCTTTAGTTGTGGAGAGAGCAACACTATGTTGCTTGACAGATGCCCAGGAAAACACACCACTTCCAAAAGAGAAAGCATATCCTGAGGTCCTCTTCATGTCATCTTGACTTCCACTCCAGTCACTATAGCAATATCCGATTAATACAGTTTCTTTTCCTTTCTGATATTCAATACCATAATCAATTGTGCCTTGGATATACCTCAAAATCCTCTTAGCTGTTCCATAGTGTTTCTTTGTAGGACAATGCATGAACGTAGCTAATAAGCTAGCTACAAACATTATGTCAGGCCTTGTAGCCGTTAAATACAAGCTTCCCACAATCTGCCTATACTCATTCTCATCTGCAGGATCACTTCCCTCATCTTTGCATAGTTTCTCACTTGCCGCCAAAGGAGTACTAACAGGCTTACATTACTTTAAACTAAACTTGCTCAACAATGTCAATGCATACTTCTTTTTGTTTATGAAGATGCTATTTTCAGTTTGAATCACAGCCATTCCGAGAAAATGATAGAAAAAACCTAAGTCAGTCATTTTATACCTTCTCATCATTTCAGACTTGAACTCTGCAATCAACTCTCCACTACTTCCTGTGTACACTATATCATCAACATAAATTAAGACAATTAGTGTTCCTGAATCTTCCTTAGTCTTGTAGTATAATGTAGCCTCACTTGTGCTTCTGACATACCCACAGCTGATGAGATGAGCATGAATTTCTTCATACCAGGCCCTTGGTGCCTGTTTTAAACCATACAAGGCTTTCTTCAATTTGTACACCTTATCCTCATAGTGTTTAATCACAAAACCATCAGGCTGATCCACATATACCTCCTTCTTAAGCACACCATTTAGAAATGCAGACTTGACATCTAACTGGTATAGCTTCCAACCTTTCTGAGCTACCAAAGCTATGAGAGTTCTAATAGTATCTAGCCTAGTCACAGGAGCAAAAGTCTCATTGAAGTTGATTCCAGGCTTCGGTTCATAGCCTTTGACCACCAACCTAGCTTTGTGCTTCTGTATTGAGCCATCAAGATTCAATTTGGTTTTATAAACCCACTTAACACCAATTACAGATTTCTCACTTGCTCTGTCAACTAGCTCCCAAGTCTCATTCTTCTCAATCATTTCCATCTCGGCTTCCATGGCCTGTTGCCAAGCTTTGTCCCTTGAGGCTTCTTCAAAATTTTATGGCTCAATGATGCTCATATTGCATCGAGCATATATCTCAGTTATATCTCTGAGCTTCACAGGAGTATAACTTGGTGATTCACCTTGTGCGTCAGCATTAGAGGAACTTGAAATTATTTTAGTTACACCAGCGTCATCTTTAGTTTGAAATTCTTGTGCAAATGGAGTTGTAACATCATAATCTTCTTCAGTAACATTAGAATGCTCTCCAAAACTCATAGGAATTGTGACATATTCCACATTATGCTTCTCCCAATTCCATAAAGATCCTTTATCAAAGATCACACTTCTAGAGACTTCAATTTTCTTAGTGTGCAGATTATAAACTCTATAGCCCTTCTCACATTTGCCATAGCCAACAAAAATGCATTTGACAGCTGAATCATCTAACTTTGATCTCAGCTAACTAGGTACATGACAAAAGCATATAGAGCCAAATACCTTTAAATGTTTGACTCTTGGTTTCCTTGCACTAAAAGCTTGAAATGGGGTTGAACTTTCCAAGGCTCTTGTGGGACACTTGTTTTGAATATAGATAGCAGTATTTACTGCTTCTCCCCAGAAATTGAATGGAAGTCTCTTCTCATTCATCATTGCCTTGCTCATTTCAATAATAGTTCTATTTTTTCTCTCAACAACCCCATTTTGCTGAGGTGAGTAAGCCACAGTGAGCTGCCTTTCCATGCCCACATCTTCACAAAACTTTAGAAATTCCATTGAGGTATACTCTCCTCCTCTATCACTTATAAGCCTTTTGATTTTGTAGCCACTTTGCAGTTTCACCATAACCTTGAACTTCTTGAAAATACCAAACACTTCAGACTTGTATTGCATGAAATACACCCAACACATTCTAGTGCAGTCATCAATAAAAGTCAAGAAGTATCTGCTTAGTTGTGGTCCGCATTGGTCCACAAACATCTAAGTGAATGAGTTCTAGTGGCTCACTTGCTCTCCAAGTCTTTTCTTTACCAAAGGATTCTCTATGTGCTTTCCCCATTGCACAACCTTGGCAAATTCTCTCTGCACTCCCAATTTCTGGCAGTCCATAAACTATTTCTTGTTGTTGTAACAATCTCAAACTTTGTATATTGAGATGACCAAACCTCCTATGCCAACACCAAGTAGAGTCTTCAACTGTTGCCTTCATAGCCATAGAGGTCACATATTTCAGTGAGAGTGGAAAGCATCTATTTCCTGTCATTGGAACTTTAGCAACCAAGTGCTCCATTGAACTGTCATCAAATATCTCCACCATTGATTTTCCAAAAAAATAGAAAATATCCATGTTTCACTATCTGACCAACACTGAGCAGATTTTCATCCAACCTTGGTACAAGCATGACTTCTTTAATATATCTAGGCCCAAATTTAGTGTCAATCACTAAAGTACCTTTCCCAGTGCTCTGCACCAAATCTCATGTGCCCATTTTTACCTTTGCAGTGACATTGGTATCAATATTAACCAGAAGTGATTCATGTGAGGTCATGTGATTGCTACAAGCACTATCCACATACCACACATCATTGTTTTGCAGTTAGCTGTACCTTCTTCCCTTTTATGTGCTGCATAGTTAGCTGTTTGAGCCAGTTTGCCTATGCAGTCCTTGGTTATATGACCAAACCTATCACATTTGTAGCATTTCGGCTTGCCTTTGAACCAACAAGCACCATAGTGAAGCTTGTCACAGGTTTTGCAAGGAACCTTTACTCCTTCAGCATGATTTTCCTTCTTGGAATTATTTTTAGACTTAGCATCCCCTTTCTTCTATTTTTGTGGTTTCCAGTTCTTCTTAGATTTTGAACATCTAGATTCACTTGTGTTTGATTGATCTCTAGGACTAACACTTAGACTAGAAAATGCATTTTCTGTCAATTTTTCAGTGTGCCTTTGCAATCGTTGTTCATGTGATTTCAAAGAGCCTATAACTTCCTAAACACTTATAGTCTCAGTGTCCTTTGTTTCTTCTATCACTTCAGCAATGGAACCATACTCTCTAGACAAACTAATCAAAAGTTTCTACACAATCCTTCGATGAGCAATCTCTTCACCATATGCTTTCATGTGATTTACTAACTCAAGCAACTTAGTTATATAATCAGACAAGGAATCATCCTCTTGCATACGAATGTATTCAAATTCCCTTCTAAGTGCTTGAAGTTTTACAGATCTTACCTTCTTATCTCTTCTGAACTCTTGCTGCAAAATTTCCCATGCTTCTTTGGCCGATTCCTTCAGTGCAATTCTAGGAAAAATATGATCAGAAACTGCATTTTGAATAAGTCCCAATGCCTTAGCATCATTTAAAACATTCTCTTCCAGTGCAAGCTTTTGAGCTGCAGTAAAAGCTTCACCATCCTCTTTCTTCACTGGTTGTTCATACCCATTTTCAACCATATCCCAAAGCTTGTGAGATTTGAAGATCGTACACATTTTTATTCTCCAGAAATCATAGTTGCTTCCATTGAAGATGGGAGAACGTAGCTCACCCATTCCAGATCCAGCCATGTGAGACTAGAGATAGAGATTAACTCAGCTAGATTGCTACGATTTCACAATGCCTAGTCTCAGATCGAAACCTAGGCTCTTGATACCATGATGAGATTTTGAAAATATGCAGAGCTTAGTTTCTAGAACAGAGGAAGAAAAATGAAGCTAAGAGAGGATAGAGAGATCGTTGAGAGAAGAGAGATCGTCTGTTACTGCGCAATGAATATAGCAATGCACACACACACACACACACACACACACACACTCTCTCTCTCTGATTTCATTCCAACGGAATTATCCCCTTTACAATAAGAGAAAACAGGATTGGGAATCGTACCGACTACTCCCCCGTAGTTGATCTGATACCTAGGTTTGAGGGAATGTGATTACGGATTTTGAGGTGGGACCCACTTATTTTTTCATTCTTGATTGCAAGTAAACGCAAGGGAAGTCATGAATGAAAATCATTCCCTTTCCTCCCATACCCATTACTGATACGTAAACATGCCCTGAATGGAAAAGAACAGATTTAGCCTTACAAAATGTGTCAGGAATGTGAGCTGTACACTTGACATAAATCTAGGACATATAAGTCCTCCAATATGGTGGCATCTAAGCCTTACACTTGTCTAACTATGGATTAAACCAGAAAATAATTTATATTTGAACACAACTTTGAGTCAGTTGAGTGGTTTTGGTCCCCTCGGAATTTGAACATGAAGTGGCAAGGATTGGTTTGGGTGCTGTGGATCTGCAAAGATGGGCTGATAGGCCACCTCCGTCCCTAGTTCGTGTTCTGGTTTCAGATGGTCTCCCTTGTCCCCCGTAAGGGACCTGGGTGGTGTTTGAAGGAAAGAAATCATGCTAGGTTTTGGAAGTGGCTGTAGCTTTGTCTTTCTCTTGTCTTGTTTCCTATTTCTGGTTTGCTTTTGCAACTTTGTAATTCCTCTGTTGCACACCTTTGTTGTGCTTTTGAATGAAATCCATGATTACGACCAAACCAAAAAAAAAAGTAACTGAAGTTAAGAAAATGTGGATTTTTAGTCCTTATAATCTTAAGAGTTTTTTTTTTTTTAAAATTTTCTTTCCCTTTTTCCTAAAATTTTTTTTCTTATTTATAATTATATTTCGCGTAACTGCCTCAGTGTCGACCACGAGCAATGGCGATGACATCATCACCCTAATGCACGGCTCCGATCCAGTCCGAGTTGACTATTATATCCAGCAGCTTCACTTAACAAACAGGTGGATTATTAGAACACCCACCTTTTGGGACATAGACATGGTGAAAGACTAGATTACAAAAGTCTTAGCAATGGTGTTAAAGCTGTGTCAGTTTTAAGTAAAATTTCCAATTGGACTCTTTTAACCTTTACCCCCCAAAAAAAAGAACTTAAAAATCCTTTACCACATGATTTAGCCATATTGTTATTCTCAGTTTTGTTCTGTTCGATTTTTTATTGATGTCTTCTTCTGAGTGAGATAATTATAGGTTTATTACAAAATTATCAAGATTTTAAGAACCATGTTGAATTTTATTTATCAATGTATTGCTCTTTCTTACAAGGGAGAAACTTTATGTTCAATCAGAAATGGGACCATCTGATTATTTTTCTGTTGGTTAATGATTCCAGTTGACAGATGAACTAAACAGGGTGGATGAAAAGCTGAAAGCAACTGAAACCCTTCTGGAAAGCAATGTTGAGAGTGTTTGTCCAACTCCTCCCATTGCCAATTGGTTTTGGGGTGGTACCTCAACTTCCTTCATGGTATCAGAGCAAGGCTTCACTGTTGGGCCCAGCCGCCACACGTGCTCCCATCTCACCCAATATGTGTTGTCCACGTGTTAGGCTTGAAAGTTCGCCACACGTGCGGGGGGCGTGTTGAGAGTGTTTGTCCCACATTGAAATGTTAAGGGACCTAGCCTGGGTTTATAAGGAGTTGGGCTACTCCCCCTATTGCCAATTGGTTTTGGGGTGGAACCTCAACTTCCTTCAAGCAAGGTACTAGTTGTATTTTCCTTTGCTGCCTCATTGTACTATCTTCTGTAACCAACAAATGCATTTCTGTTTGCAATATAATGAGTACAGAATGATATGCAGAATCTTGAGATTAAGAAAATAAATGATGAGAAAAAAGCAGCTTTGGCTGCACAATTTGCAGCGGAAGCCACACTTCGAAGAGTTCATGCTGCACAAAAAGATGATGAAATGGCCCCCATTGAAGCCATCATTGCTCCACTGGAAGCAGAGCTTAAGCTTGCTAGGCAGGAGGTATATACTTTCCTTCTGCAATACTATGACCTCAATTTGTATTTGCATCTATTCTTTTATTCAACATTCTTAAGACAGATAGGATTGTTGTAAAACTTTTGATGTAGTAATGTTCTGTGTCAATTTTCACCGTCTATTTTGGTTTCCATATTGGTTTATACATGTGAGGTTTAGAATGTTCATAATGTATTGGGTTTCCATATTCTTACTGTCTTTATGGGTCTATTGATTCATGCACATGAAAAGAAAAATAACGAGTTAATTTTTTTTTTTAAAAAAATACCTTTTCATAGTTTTCATGCGAATGCTCCAAAACTCATAGTTTTCTCCATTGAAAACTAGCGTGCGAAGCTCAGCAGTGCCTGACCTTGCCATATTAGACTTTGGATTCAAACAGATATGCCTCTTGGAATATTGAGTGAGCTCGATTTCAGCTCAAACAATCACCAGCTTTTGATTTGCACAGATTCACGCCCAGCAACCAATCGAACCTGGCTCTGAGGCCATGTTAGAATTCTATGGTTGTTTGTAAATTTTAGAGAAAATGAGCAATGTTTAGAAAGGAAGAGAATGATGAGAAGAATGACTGTCTATCTGTATTCTTTCACACTCTATTTGCTTACATAGTATACTCGGTAGTGAGTAGAGAGAAGAGATTCTTCTCTAACAGAATTGCAGCTGTCACCCTATGAGGTGTTTACACTTGTCATCCCAAAACTAAGCTAGAGAATCCACCTGGACTATGATCCAATGGTTCTAATTACATCTCAAATGAAATAAACATAAATGATAGTAATAGAGCTTGGTGACTTTAGCTTCAAGGAAAGCAGCTGCAGGATTACATTCCAACACTCCCTTCTAATCCTTTAGCTATTTTCACACCAAGCAGGCTTCTTAAACTAACGAAGCGATCCTTAGGCAGAGCCTTGGTCAAAATATCAGCAATTTGATCTTCTGTCTTGCAGTAGATTAGTTCAATTTCTTTTGCTAGAATAGCTTCCCTGATGAAGTGAAACTTCCGACTGATATGTCTAGTTTTCTGGTGATGAACTAGATTCCTTGCCATTGCAATAGCAGAGGTGTTATCACATAGGATTTGTGTACCTTCTACTTGTTCTTCACCAAAATCTTCAAGCACAAATCTTAGCCACTTAGCTTGTGAAGTTGCTTCTGCAGCACTCACATACTCAGCTTCTGCCGTGGACAAAGCAACTGTGTTTTGCTTGATAGAACCCAAGAGAACATGCCTGAGCCTAGTGTGAAAGCATATCCAGAGGTGCTTCTCATATCATCCTCACTCCCTGCCCAATCACTGTCACAATACCTTATTAGAGTAGTTGTTTTCCCTTTCACAAACTCAATGCCAAAATCAAGTGTGCCTTGTATGTATCTCAAAACTCTTTTGGCAGTTCCCAAATGCTTCTTTGTGGGATTGTGCATGAACCTAGCAAGTAAGCTAGATGCAAACATTACATCTGGTCTTGTGGCAGTCAAGTAGAGCAGGCTCCCTACTATTTGTCTGAATTCACTTTCATTTGCAGCTTCACTTCCATCTTCTTTACATAATTTTTCATTCACCACAAGTGGAATTGCCACTGACTTGCAGTCCTTCATTCCAAACTTCTCAAGAAGTTTCATTGCATATTTCTTTTGGTGAATGAAAATGTGCCTATCTGTTTGAATCACTCCCATGCCAAGAAAGTGATGCAACAACCCCAAGTCTGTCATCTCATAGTGTTGCATCATATCTTGCTTAAACGCTTCAAGTAGTTTGGGACAACTACCAGTATATATAATGTCATCTACATAAAGTGAGACAATAATAATACCTGCAGTGTCATTTGTTTTGACATAAAGAGTAGCTTCACTAGAGCTCTTTTTGAATCCTGCATTGTTGAAATAGGCATCTATTTCATCACACCAGGCCCTTGGAGCTTGTTTCAGTCCATATATAGCCTTGTTCAACTTGTAAACTTTGGTTTCCTTATTCTTTTGTTCATATCCTTGTGGCTGTTCAACATAGACTTCCTCCTTTAGAATGCCATTGAGAAAGACAGACTTCACATCCAACTGATACAAACTCCATTCCTTTTGTGCAGCAAGGGCAATCAAGGTTCTGATGGTATCTAGCCTTGCCACTGGGGCAAATGTTTCATTGTAATCGATCCTAGGCTTTTGTGAGTAGCCTTTAGCCACTAGTCTAGCTTTATTCTTCTGCACAGTGCCATCTAGATTAAGCTTGACCTTGTAGACCCACTTGACACCAATTACTGGTTTGTCAAATGGTCTGTCAACTAATTCCCATGTATTGTTCTTTTCAATCATCTCTAATTCAGCCTTCATTGCATGTCTCCATGATTCATCCAAATCAGCTTCTTCAAAACTGTCAGGTTCCACAATGCACATGTTACATTTTGCCATGATGTCACTAATACTCCTCCACTTATGAGGTGTGTGATCAAACACTTGAGACCTGTCAAGTATTTCCTCATCTTGAGGTACAGTTTCTTCTTCCACTTGCATTTGAGTATTCAAGATTTGAGTTGGTTCATCAACTACCATCTGTTCATGTTCTGCATTATCCTGGTTTTCCATTTGCATAGGCATTCTCAACTCTTCATTACTAGTGTTTTCCTATTTCCATGAAGTAGTTTCATCAAAATATACATCTCTAGACAAGATAATTTTTCTAGTTCTAGGATCATATAACTTGTACCCCTTTTCACAAAGTCCATAGCCAACAAGAATGCATTTGTGACTGTTTTCTTCCAGCTTGTGCCTTAGTGCCGAAGGAATGAGCACATGACATAAGGCTCCAAACACTTTCAAGTGTGCAATACCTGGCTTCCTTCTAGTGTATGCCTCAAATGGTGTCACTTCTTTAAGAGACTTAGAAGGACATCTGTTGAGTAGATATACTGCAGTATTGACAGCTTCTGCCCAAAATTCATAAGGAAGCCCTTTTTCATGTAGCATAGACTTTGCCATCTCTATCACAGTCCTGTTCTTCCTCTCAACTACTCCATTTTGCTGAGGGGAATATGCTACAGTCAGCTGCCTTTGTATTCCAGCTTCACTGCAGTACTCATGAAACTCATTTGACATGAATTCTCCACCTCTGTCACTTCTAAGAGATTTCACCTTATGTCCACTTTGCAGTTCTGTCATAGCCTTGAACTTCTTGAAACATTCAAAGGCATTTGACTTATTTCTGAGGAAATAGACCCAAGCCATTCTAGTACAATCGTCTATGAATAACAGGAAATACCTGTTTTCTGACATTAATGCAGTTTGCATTGGTCCACAGATGTCTGTGTGTACCAACTCTAGTGGAAACTGGGCTCTCCAAGTGGATTCTGCAGGGAATGAGTCTCTATGTTGCTTTCCTAGCTTGCAGCCTTCACAAACTTCAAAATCCTTTTCTAAACTGGGTAAGCCATGAACCATGCCTTGATTTGCAAGTAGCCTAATGCTTTGATCATTTAGATGCCCCAGTCTTTTGTGCCAAGTTTGCAAGCTGTGTGTCACACTAGCTTTTAGCACCAACTGAGTAGCTGGCACCATTGTGAGGGGAAAGCACCTGTTGCTAGTCATTTGAACTTTAGCAATGGGGTTTTGCAGTGACCAGTCATCAAAGATTGTCACCATTCCCTTTCCAAATATCAGGCAATTTCCATGCTTCATCATCTGCCCAACACTGAGCAAATTCTCTTCTAATCCAGGCACCAACATCACTTCTTGAATGTGCTTTCTTCCTGCTTTGGTGTCTATCACAAGTGTGCCTTTCCCTACAACTTGAACTGTCTCTCCAGTCCCCATTTTCACCTTGGAATTTACATCCCTTCTAATATCTACCAATAGCCTTTCATCTCCAGTCATGTGGTTACTACAACCACTGTCAACATACCATGAATTGTTCAATTTCACATCTGTCACAACATTGCATGCATAAAACAGAGTTCCAGTTTCTTCAATCTGATTAGCATAATTCACCTTCTGTACAGATTGATTCCCATGGCAATCTCTGAGTATGTGTCCAAACTTTCCACACTCTCTGCATTTTGGTTTTCCTTCATACCAACACTTGCCATAGTGTAGTTTCTCACAGTGCTTGCAGGGTGTTTTGGTTCCTTCATTTGATGCATTTGGTTTAGGATTAGAATTGGACTTGTTATTCCAATTCTTTCCATTTTACTTCCAGTTCTTCTGAGATTTGTGATTTCCAGAAGAACTTCCACTCTTAGAGCTTTTACTCTCTATGTTCAGGCTAGTAAAAGCCTTTTCTGTGGAATTTTCAGTATGCCTATCCAATCTGAGCTCAAAGCTCTTCAGAGATGCAACCACTTCTTGAATTTCAAGAGTGTCAAGGTCCTTGGAATGCTCAATCACAGAGCATATAGAATCATACGATTTAGGCAAACTAATCAGCAATTTCTGCACAACTCTTTCTCTAGGCAGCTCTTCACCATAACTTTTCATTTGATTAATTAAATCAAATAGTTTAGCAATGTAAACAGACAATGGTTCACTATCCTTCATACAAGTATATTCAAACTCTCTACGTAAACCTTGCAGCTTAACACTTCATACCTGTTTATCGCCTCTAAACTCCTGCTTTAGAATATCCCATGCACCCTTTGAGGTTTCTTCATTCACTATTCTGGGGAAGATTTGGTCTGAGACTGCACTTTGGATCAATCCAAGTGCACGAGCATCCTTCATCAAGATCTCAGCCATCGTAGACTTCTCCACTTCAGCAACCTTAGATCCTTCGTCTTTTTCCATTCCCTGCTTTGGATCAGAAACATCAAAACCATTTTCAACCAAATCCCATAACCCATGAGATTTCAAAATAGTTTTCATGCGAATGCTCCAAAACTCATAGTTTTCTCCATTGAAAACTGGCTTGCGAAGCTCAGCAGTGCCTGACCCTGCCATATTAGACTTTGGATTCAAACAGATACGCCTCTTGGAATATTGAGTGAGCTCGATTTCAGCTCAAACAATCACCAGCTTTCGATTTGCACAGATTCACGCCCAGCAACCAATCGAACCTGGCTCTGAGGCCATGTTAGAATTCTATGGTTGTTTGTAAATTTTAGAGAAAATGAGCAATGTTTAGAAAGGATAAGAAGGATGAGAAGAATGACTGTCTATCTGTATTCTTTCACACTCTATTTGCTTACATAGTGTACTCGGTAGTGAGTAGAGAGAAGAGATTCTTCTCTAACAGAATTGCAGCTGTCACCCTATGAGGTGTTTACACTTGTCATCCCAAAACTAAGCTAGAGAATCCACCTGGACTATGATCCAATGGTTCTAATTACATCTCAAATGAAATAAACATAAATGATAGTAATAGAGCTTGGTGACTTCAGCTTCAAGGAAAGCAGCTGCAGGATTACATTCCAACATTAACATATGGAATTATCATATAGTACCATAGATGACCTGCAATGATTATTGTTGGCCTATTGTCAAGATGCATATAGGATAGTGATAGAGACTACCCTGTATCCAGGACCTTAAAACAGATATCCCATCTGGAAAATTTTGCATAGACCATATATAATGCTTTCCCAAAAATATTTGCAAATTGAGTAGACGGGATATATGTGTGTGTGTGCGCATGCCGGTGGTCTAAGATGGTTTATTTTTCTTTAAGAAGTGGCGGTGGAAGTGAAAACAGATCGAGAAAGGAACAGTTAATTTTATTTGAGATTTAAAATGAAATATTTGACATGATTTTTGTAGGGAGAAATGCAATAACTTCGAGACAAACTGGCAGTAGCTGAGCGTACTGCAAAGACAGAAGCACAATTAAAGGTATCACTACTACATTTTACACTTTGCGCGACGAAGTTAATTTCGTCGCGCAAAATAAATTGTGGTCGCACAAATTTCAGCGCCACAAAAATTTCGTCGCGCAGAATCCGTCGCGCAAAGACTTTGCGCGACGAAGTTTTTTCATTGGTCGCGCAAAGTTACTTTGCGCGACGAAAAAATATTGGTCGCTCAAAGTAACTTTGCGCGACGAACGCAAAGTGACTTTGCGCGACGAAAAATATTGGTAGCGCAAAGTTTTGCGCGACGAAATACATTGGTCGCGCAAAGGTTTGCGCGACGAAATACATTGGTCGCGCAAAGTTTTGCGCGACGAAAGACATTGGTCGCGCAAAGTCTTAAAAAAATTCCCGCGTCAAATTTTTGGTACCCGCCCAAATTTTTAGAGTTTTACGCGACAAATAGTAACGTCGCGCAAATATTTGCGCGACGAAATATTTTTTGTTTTAAATTTTTTTAATTTGAAATAAACTAATTTAATAGTTTGCGCTACGAAATATTTTTTCTTTAGTATGAATTTATTTATATGAATTTTTTCAAATTTTTACTTTTAAAATTTAATTTAATTGTATGATTTCTTTTTAAAATTACTTCAATTTAAATTGATATTAATTTTTTCAAATTTTTACTTTTTAAATTTAATTTAATTGTAAGATTTTTCTTAATTACTTTAATTTAAATTGACATATTCAAAATAAAATTACATATGAAAAATAGTGATCAAATTATCCAATAAATATAAATATCTATTCAAAATGTACATATAAATTAACAAAGTACAATAATAAAATCCTAATACAAGCGTATTGTGGTGGTAGTGGCGGAGGATATGTTTTGATAGCTTCCTAATCCTCAACTTTAGCCGTCAAAGTCTCGATGATTCCCTACAAAAAAACAAATATAGTCAAATAACAACAACAACAACAAAAAGAATGCACAATCTCCCCTAAAATTGTTATACCGCAAATCCAACCCAAACTCCAATCTCTCCCCTTTACTCAACCCCAAACCCCACACAAACTCAAAACTAACTCCAAAAACACATATTAATGAAAAAAATTTAAAATTTGGAGAGAATATACCTTTTGGCAAGATTGAGAGTGAGTGAGAATGAGAGGGAGAAGTGAGTGTGAGAGAATTAGAAAAGATAGTGATAGAGAGATGAGAGAGTGAGAGATAGTGAAAAGATAGATGAGAGAGTGAGTGAGAGTGAGAGATAGTGAAGATAGAGATGAGAGATTAAGTGAAAGGAGTTAGTGTGAGAGAAAGGGTGGGATTTGGGGAAAGGGAAAGAGAGAGGAGAGGTAAGAGTAGAGAAAGAAATTGAGAAAATGGTGGAGGAGTTATTTCAGTTTTAAAAATCGTATCACTTTGCGCGACGAAAATATGGTTGGTCGCGCAAATTTTTGCGCGACGAAACATATTGGTCTCGCAAAGTTTTGCGCGACGAATAGAGGAATATTGGTCGCGCAAAGTCTAAAAAAAATTATTTTTTTAAAAAAAAAATTCCCGCATCCCATTTTTGGTACCCGCCAAAATTTTTAAATTTTTGCGCGACGAAAAATAATTATTGGTCGCGCAAAGTCTAAAACAATTATATATAAAAAATTCCCGCGTCCCATTTTTGGTACCCGCCCAAATTTTTGCGCGAAGAAAAATATGTATTGGTCGCGCAAAGTTTTGCACGACGAAACATATTGGTCTCGCAAACTTTTGCGCGACGAATATAGGAGTATTGGTCGCGCAAAGTCTAAAAAAAATTCCCGCATCCCATTTTTGGTACCCGCCAAAATTTTTAAATTTTTGCGCGACGAAAAATACATATTGGTCGCGCAAAGTCTAAAACAATTATATAAAAAAATTCCCGCGTCCCATTTTTGATACCCGCCCAAAATTTTTGCGCGACGAAAAATATATATTGGTCGCGCAAAGTTTTGAGCGACAAAAAATATTGGTCGCGCAAAGTCTAAAGTTTTTTTTTTAATATTAAAAACCCGCGTCCCATTTTTGGTACTCGCCCAAATTTTTTGAGTTTTGCACGATGAACTGTTGATCGCGCAAACTTTTGAGAGACGAAAAATTGGTTCGTAGCACAATATTTATAAAAATAATTGTTATGAATAATAAAAAATAAAAAAAATTATTTTATGATTTAAAATATAATTAAGGTGAAAGCTACTTAATAAATGTATATACTATTCAATTTCTTAAGTGTTATACTTACAAAATAAATAAATTTAAAGCTACTTAATAAATATATGTATATATATATATACACACACCATTCAACGATCCAACCATAAGACTTGTTTGTATATACTTCAAGATCGTATACCCCAAAAATCGCAAAAAACAAACATTCAGAGATCTAGTAACGGGACAAAACTTTTCGATAGTTATAAATGAAAAATCACGATTTAACGGTTATTTTAACTCCGATTTTGATGATTTTTTTACAGCTACACTCCTTGACCCTATATGAATACAATGACTGAATTTGATCTTCAATTTAAAACATTTGCACTAGTGGATACCACAAAATCTTATGTTATATTTAACGAAAATATAAATAAACTCTTAATTGTTAGTGAATATATTGTTTTGATGGCATATGCATTCTACGAAACTAGTTTCAACGATCCAACCGTCAAACTTGTTTTTTTATACTTCGAGATTATATACGCCAAAAATCGGAAAAAATAAATATTCATAGATCAAGTAACGGGACAAAACTTTTCGACGGTTATAAATGAAAAATCATGATTTAACGGTTATTTTAACTCCGATTTTGATGATTTTTTACAGCTACACTCCTTGACCCTATATGAATACAATGACTGTATTTGATCTTCAATTTAAAATATTTACACTAGTGGATACCACAAAATCTTATGTTATATTTAACGAAAGTATAAATAAACTCTTAATTGTTAGAGAATATATTGTTTTGATGGCATATGCATTCTATGAAACTAATTTCAACGATCCAACCGTCAAACTTGTTTTTTTATACTTCGAGATCATATACGCCAAAAATCGGAAAAAATAAACATTCAAAGATCAAGCAACGGGACAAAACTTTTCGACGGTTATAAATGAAAAATCATGATTTAACGGTTATTTTAACTCCGATTTTGATGATTTTTTTACAGCTACACTCCTTGACACTATGTGAATACAATGACTGAATTTGATCTTCAATTTAAAATATTTACACTAGTGGATACCACAAAATCTTATGTTATATTTAACGAAAATATAAATAAACTCTTAATTGTTAGTGAATATATTGTTTTGATGGCATACACATTCTACGAAACTAGTTTCAACGATCCAACCGTCAAACTTGTTTGTTTATACTTCGAGATCATATATGCCAAAAATCGGAAAAAATAAACATTCATTGATCAAGTAATGGGACAAAATTTTTTGACGGTTATAAATGAAAAATCATGATTTAATGGTTATTTTAACTCCGATTTTGATGATTTTTTATAGCTACACTCCTTGACCCTATATGAATACAATGACTGAATTTGATCTTCAATTTAAAATATTTACACTAGTGGATACCACAAAATCTTATGTTATACTTACGAAAGTATAAATAAACTCCTAATTGTTAGTGAATATATTGTTAGTGAACAAAAAAAAACTAGTTTCAACGATCCAACCGTCAAACTTGTTTGTTTATACTTCGAGATCATATACGCCAAAAATCGAAAAAAATAAACATTCAGAGATCAAGTAAGGGGACAAAACTTTTCGATGGTTGTAATGAAAAATCACGATTTAATGGTTATTTTAACTCCGATTTTGATGATTTTTTACTGCTACACTCCTTGACCCGATATGAATACAATGAACTAATTCGATCGTCAATTTAAAATATATATTTTCTAACAAAAACCCAATCCGAACAACAATAATATATTTTTCTAATAAAAATCCGATCCGATCTAAAATAATAAGTTTAAAGCTACTTAATAAATATATATACCGTTTAATTTCTTAAGTGTTATGCATACAAAATAAAAAACAAAAATAAATTGGTTTAGGTGACAAAATGTTTGGATTACGTCATGCAAAGATTCAAAAAAATATTTTTTTTATTCTATTTATTTTTGTAAGGACTTTGCGCGACGAAAAGTAAACTTCGTCGCGCAAAGTCGCTTTGAGCGACGAATTATTTTTCGTCGCGCAAAATTGGTCGCGCAAGACTTTGAGCGACGATGTATTGTCGTCGCGCAACAGTTTGTCACGCAAAGTGACTTTGCGCGACGAATTATTTTTCGTCGCGCAAAATTTGGTCGCGCAAGACTTTGAGCGACGAAGTTTCAAGTTTCGTCGCGCAAAGTAACTTTGAGCGACGAATAATTTTTCGTCGCGCAAAATTTGGTCGCGCAAGGGGTTTTTTTTACAAGTGCTAACTGTTTTGAATTTAGTGTTTAAGCCTCTTCTTAACAGTTGAGCATTAATTGATTTCCTAGGAAAAATACCAACTAAGATTCAAGGTTTTGGAGGAAAAGTTTAAAGCATCGAATGGAAAATCACGTCCATCCTCAGATGCAAGAGTCATCAGCAATGGGCCTTCAGTCTCTTGGTGGAGCTGAGAACTTCTCTAGAGCGTCCTCTAATGGCTATCTATCTAGGACAAAATCGAATTTACAATCTGGTTTCAACCGTTCCAACACAGCTACTGCAATATTGAAACAAGCCAAGAGTTCATCTAGATCGTTTGATGGTGGTAGTAGATTGCTAGACAGATATAAGCTAGTCCCAGATGCAACTGGGAAAGATAACACAAACAGTGCCAGTGATCAGACTCAGATGGATGAGACAATTGGTAGACATGAGGAGAGGGCAAATGGATCTTTGGCTGAACAATACAGGACAGAGCATGTGGTAGATTGATAGGGTGGTGGGTTGTTGGAGAGAGAGGAGAGAAGGGTGGTACAGATTAGCGCATGTGGTAGATTGTGATCTTATAATATTACATAAACACCATTGGCTTATGCATACTGCTTGATTTGTAAATTATAAACAATTTTCATTTTTGATAATGTCCTCATATGAAATTCGTAGGATTTGAGAGTTTTTTTTTATAGAAAAAGAAAAAGAAAAAGAAATATAGCAGGATCTCTTGTTCCATATCTATGACGAGTTATTTACACCAACACCTTCTGAGGTTTCTTATATTTTAACAAAACCCACGCAGGTCTCAAAAATTACATGATCAACACCTCTTTTCGTTGATTGTTTGTCCAAAAATTGATGATTTTATTGAAATTCTTTTTATGCAAATGACAAAATTAACCTCAATGAAGTATATGCAATCTAATCTCAAAGCACAAGTTTGTCATTTGGAGAATATTATTTTGTATAAAATCATCAATTTTTGGATGAAAAATCAATGAAAATGAGTTTTGTGAAAACAATTTAAAACCTCATGAGATGTTCATGTAATTTTTAAAACCTCAAAGAGTTTTGTGAAAAAGCCAAAAACCTCAGAGGATGTTTGTTGCAAGTATTCTTTTGGATATTAAATGTCTGACTTGTACTCCATATTTGTGGTCTTAAATATCCCATTGACTGAAATTGCTACTTTAAACTTCAAAGTCATTATCTGGCTTAAGTGCTGATGGGGTTGAACTACTTAGCCCACAACTCAACTTGACTTGGAAGTCTTTGCGCGCATGATCGTAGCAGTGCCATTGTCAGTAATTTATCTTTATCAGAGACTTGGAAATCGTTTAATCGATGTTCACACAATTTGTGTTGGTAGGGACAAGATTATGGAAATTTTTTGTTCTTGGTAGAGTGTCCGCGATGCATAATGTACTCCTATATAAAGGGCATCTCCGTACTAGTACTCTTTAATCTTGCAAACTCATATCTTTAGTCCTACAGATCATCTCATTGCATAAGAATCATGGGTCACGGTAGTGCTAGTGCTTCCATCCACCTTGTCTCACTAATTATACTATCAAGAATTTTATCCCTTGAAACCATTAAACTCGGTTTCTGTAGTGATGATCATTAATGTGGGATGCATAGATATAGAGAGGAAAGCCCTTCTCCAGCTCAAACAAGGCCTCATGGATCCTTCTTGACGGCTTTCGTCTTGGGTGGGAGAAGATTGTTGCAAATGGAGTGGTGTAGGCTGCAACAACATAACTGGACGTGTCAACAGGCTTGATCTTCGCAATCATTAATGGATGGATTTTTACGGACCAAAGCATGCATTGGTGGTGAGATCAACCCTTCTTTGCTTGTTTTGAAAAATTTGGATTGCTTGGATTTGAGCATGAATCACTTTGGAGGTGTCTTTCCAAGTTTCATTGGATCACTAGAGAAACTGAAATACCTCGATCTCTCTGATTTATCTTTTGTTGGAGTCATTCCCCCAGTCATGGAAACCTCTCAAGGTTGCTTTATCTTGGTCTTAGTCTTGGAACTCTCGAGACTAACCTTCAGTGGCTTGCAACTCTTGCTTTCTTAAAGTACCTTAACTTGGGAGGAATGAACCTTACTAAGACTACATCCTATTGGCTTCCCACTGTTATATATATGCTCCCTTCACTAGTTGAATTGTATTTTCCCTCTTGTAGTCTTCCCATGCTTCCTCTCACTCTTCCTTCCATCAATTTCACATCCCTTTCAGTTCTTGATCTCTCTAGCAATGAATTCAACTCCACGATACCTCCTTGGTTATTCAATCTAACTAAACTAGAGATGTTGGATTTGTCAAGTACCAGTCTGACAGGACAACTGCCTGATTCTTTGGGATATCTTAAAAGCTTGAGATACCTCGAATTGTCGGATAACTCATTTCAAGGTTCAATCCCAAAATCGATTGGAAATTTAACATCTTTGGAGGAGTTTAAACTTGAAGGGAATCAAATGAGCAGCATCATCCCAGAAAGTCTTGGGGAGCTCTCATCGCTGGTTTCACTTCGTATCTTTAGCAACACATGGGAAGGTGCCATTACAGAAGCTCATTTCGTGAAACTTGGAGGCCTGAGAGAAATATCAATTGGAAATCATCTCCCAAACATTTCCTTGGTTTTCAACATAAGTTCTGATTGGATATCTCCTTTCAAATTAAGATACTTGGAAATTATTTCACGCCGGGCCCCAAATTTCCTACATGGCTTAGAAATCAGACTGAGTTGACCATGGTGGTACTCCATAATGCTAGGTGTAAGACCCTTGACACTTGCCACAGGCAGCAACATGGTTAATTTGATGTCTTGGACCATGCCAAGGAGAGGTGTCATGAGTTGCACAAGGACAAGACAAGCGTGGCAAGATGGATGTTGAAGGGTCTCAGCGAAAGCTTGCGACAAGCATCGACAGATTACCTTGGAAGCCTACAGCGCATGTGGGACAAGTGCGCTGCGCAGTGCACAGCGCACATATGCAGCACAAGCAGCGCAGAGTGCAGGCAGCATGCAGGCAACACACAGGAAGCACGCAGGTAGAGCGCAGGCAGCATGCAGGCAGATCGTGCAGGCAGTTGGCTGGCAGGTTGTGCGCAGGGTGCTGGCAGGTCGTGTGGGCATGGTGCTGGCAGATCGTGCAAGCAGTTGGTTGGCAGGATGTGTGACGGTTGCGGGCAATTTTGTGTGGGCAGTTACATGGGCAGTTGTGAGGAGAAGTTCCAGCAGATGTGCAGCGATATAAAGGGCATGTCTGGGCGGTTACGCATGGTAATGGAGGAGTGGCATGCATGGGATGCATCAT